>NC_090656.1:111265914-111517150 GCF_040937935.1 Hyperolius riggenbachi | reverse complement strand
TACACTATCTCTTAGCAAGTGTGGGCCCTCGGGAGGAGCAGCTTACACTATCTCTCAGCAAGCGTGGGGCCTCCGGAGGAGCAGCTTACACTATCTCTTATCAAGTGTGGGCCCTCCGGAGGAGCAGCTTACACTATCTCTTAGCAAGTGTGGAGCCTGCGGAGGAGCAGCTTACACTATCTCTTAGCAAGCGTGGGCCCTCCGGAGGAGCAGCTTACACTATCTCTTAGCAAGTGTGGGGCCTTGGGAGGAGCAGCTTGCACAATCTCTTAGCAAACGTGGGGCTTCGGGAGGAGCAGCTTGCACAATCTCTTAGGAAACATGGGGCCTGGGGAGGAGCAGCTTGCACAATCTCTTTTGAGATGGGGCCTCGGTAATGGTGGGCCGAAATTCGCAATTACGCATTATAATTGTAATGCAATATTTCAAGGAAAATCGAAATTAATTTTGTATGTGATAGTAATATTTCATAATAGTAATATTTCATATTTGAAAAGTAGCAGCCCCCCCCCCCCCCCTCTGAAATGGAATGATCAGACAGCACCCAACAATTTACACTGCACGTTATAGCTGCGGTGAGCCTCCCCAAAAAACACCCTTAGTATAGGTAGGTAGCCAGGTATAGGTGCCCCCAGTATTAGTAGCTAGGCACAGTTGCCCCCGGTATAGGTTAGCCAGGTACAGTTGTACCCCAGGTATAGGTTGGCCAGACACTCTCTTCATTTCCTGTTTCTGCCTGGTGCTGCCCCCACACTTCTGCCGCCTGAGGAAGTCGCCTCACTTGGCATCATGGGCAAACCGGGCCTGAGTATACTATATAAAGACTATCCAACTAAGCTAGTATAGGGCCTAAAAGACTATTTTTTATATAATTATCACATTATGAGTTTGTCACACACATGCAATAAGAATCTTGCCCTCTGCTCATCTGAATTCTTTGCAATTGGTTTTGCAATTCCTAGTGTGAACGGGGCGAAAGGTATGGAGAGGAAGGCCAGCATTGCCTTCCGGCATGAGCACATCATTGTTTTGGTTTTTACTGGCACCATCTAACTTTGAACCGATCCTCACAAGCACAGTAGGAATGACCCTGTGTTATGGAAGTAGTAACATTAGGGGTTAATTTAACTATGCTTAAAAAAAATACTGTTATCACACTGCTGCAAGTCTGGAGTGATGAGGAGCTGTGCACTGGTCTGTTTATTGTTCATGACAGTCCACTTAGTTGTCTTTCTTGGAATAAGCGATGAAAGATCTACAGTGCAGGGCAAGGGGGATTTTCTGCATATTTCTGGTTTGATAGCTCTAGTGGAGTGTTATAGTGCGGTCCAGATCTGTGGAATGGAAGGGGTTTACTGAGTTATACTGTGCAGGTCTGCTTGTGCTCTCTCTTCTCTCTTTCTCTCCCTGTGTGCTGTGGGGAAATAGCCCTCAAGTCAGAAGAAGAGGTCAGACATAATATAAAAAGGCAAATTCCAGATATATTCTCGCCCCCTCACCCCTGTATTTTTCCTCGAAGCTTTCCCTGCTCTATGCTTCCTCCCAACCCAGCAATCTCACCCTGCAGCGCCACCCCCATGCTCGCTACACTCCAATCTCCGCTACTCCTCACAGGCTCCTCTTAGTATAAACAAGACCAATGACTTGACTATAGAAACAAGCATGATGTGAGAGACGTCAACAAAACAGGCTGCACGGCATGTTATTGTATCAATGAAAAAGATGAAGAGTCCAAACTAAAGCTGAAGCCTAGTAATAAGGGCTGAGCAGCTGAAATTCCAATGAATTGCCTAAGCTGCACACTCATTATTTTAACCCAGTGTGAGTTTATGGTGCATCTTTTCACTGGATAAATCATTTACCATCCACATTTTAGGGCTGGTTCACACTACTAGAGCTTTTTGTAAGAGCTTGTGATTTTAAAAGCTCTTGCTCGTGTAATGCTATGTGCATGTTCACACCTGAGTGAGATGATTTTGTAAAAAATCACCCACAGCATTGCATCAGCAAGAACTTTTTAAATCATTAGCTCTTAAAAAGCTCTTGCAGTGTGAATCGACCCTTTAGACTTGTTCACACCACAAGAACTTTACTAAGCATTTTGTGATTTTAAAAGTAAAGCTCTTGCTAATTTTATCCTATGTGTGTGTTTACACTGGAGCGATGTGATTTTGTAAAAATCCCCCATAGCATTGCATTAGCAAGAGGTTTTAAAATCTCTCACGTTTAAAAAAAACTCTTCCACCCTTAGTCAATAAGGCTTAGTGTCTACTCTGGTTTAGTTTTCATGTTGATGTTGTTGGTTGTCAATTTATATATTTTACTAGTAGACCAAGCCCGTTTAAAAACGGGCTCTAGGTCTTTTTCCGGCGGCGGCCGTCGCCATCAGTGCGCATGCACACGCACGCCGCGCCCGCACCCGCCCACCTCGCCCGGCCAGCTCCCTGGTCCCAGCTGTCCATTACTGTGCACATGCACAGTAACAAAAATCCTGGGACACAGGGACAAAACTGTTGGACGCAGCGACACTTAGGCTTTATAGTATAGGAAAACATTCAATGTCTTATTGAAAAAGGTGAACAACATGGTTGGCAATTGACTAAAAAAAACTATTTGCTAGGTTATTTTTGAAAGCATCCTTACTCCTTAGAAGTCCATCTTGTTGGCTATATAGCTGTACCATGTGCGCTGTGTGTGTTACAGTGACAGGTTTATATGACAGTGTATCGTGCAACATTTTGTAGGCTTAAAAGGCCTGAAGTTTAAGTGAGAGGTCCCCCTTAGTTTCCAAGAGCCTGTTGATGGTGAAGGAAACCTTGAAGTAAACCAAAGCTGTATAAAAATAAAGATTGAATACTCACCTGCAGCTTCATCCTGCAGCATAAACCTTGCATCATTCCGAGTCTATTGCACAAGGTAGGGGGGGGCGGGCTGAGGGGGGGCGGGGTTCCACGCATGCGCAGAAGTCCCAGACTGGACCTGACTGAGCCTATTACCGGGGCTAATTGCGGCTGAATGGCAGACTGCGGGAGGGTGGTGTGGGGTAACAGTAAAAAAGGGCGCAGGAGGCTAGTGGACAAATCGGGCGCCGCCATTCACTCCCATAATAAATATCGTTTAACGGGCGCCCGATAGGAAAAAAGGGCGCCGGAGAAAAATAACGTTTTAAAAGCGGCGCCCGGAGACTTAATGTTTTATTACTGCTTCTCATGATTACACATTATTTAATGATTTATACATTTTTTATTATTATTTTTAAACGAAAAACAGTACAATATTTTTTTCAAACATTATTTTTAAACGAAAAACAGTACAATTTTTTTTTTTTTTACATTATTCTTAAACGAAAAAACCGCACAATATGTTTTTGAAACTTTATTAATGCTTATCACAGGGGGGTCTTAGGTTTAGGCACCAACAGGGGGGTCTTAGGTTTAGGCACCAACAGGGGGGTCTTAGGTTTAGGCACCAACAGGGGGGTCTTAGGTTTAGGCACCAACAGGGGGGTCTTAGGTTTAGGCACCAACAGGGGGGTCTTAGGTTTAGGCACCAACAGGGGGTCTTAGGTTTAGGCACCAACAGGGGGGTCTTAGGTTTAGGCACCAACAGGGGGGTCTTAGGTTTAGGCACTAACAGAGGGGTCTAGGGGTTAGGGGTAGGTACAGGGAGGGTTACTTAGGCACCAACAGGGGGGGTCTTAGGTTTAGGCATCAACAGGGGGGTCTAGGGTTTAGGGGTAGGTACAGGGAGGGTTACTTAGTAATTTTTTTTTTAAACGTTATTATACGTTTCACTATTTAAACGAAAGATTAACGTTTTTACAATTGCCGATTTAATGCACATTATTTAATGATTTATAACTTTATAAAACATTAATTTTAAACGAAATACAGTACAATACATTTTTAAACGTTATCCATGCTTATCGTTTAAAACCCCGCGCCCTTTTTTCCCAGCGCCCCTTTTTAACGTACGCGTGGTGTGGGACAGGTTTATGCAGCAGGAGGATGCTACGGATGACTATCACATCTTTATTTTTTCAGCTCTGGTACAGTTTAACTTTATTCTTCACAATTTCCTTGTAGGAAAGTCCTACACTTTTACTACACAGTTAACAGCAATTACGTAGTACTGCCAAACAGGGTTGCTCGGATAGCCCTGATCACGAGTGATCACAAGCATGACTCTGCCCACTTCTGGATTGACTCGCGATCATGATCACAAGTAGAAAGGGAAAACCGACTCGAGTGCGTTTTCAAGTTAAATAACCGCATGTAATCACTAATCACGAGTCGGTATTCATGGTTAAAAATGCACCGACTTTAACAGTTAATAGCAAAGCCCCCTTACATGCTAGAAACACCAAATGTGCAGGTTATGTTAAGAAGAACAGTGGGAACAAAGGGAAACAAGGGGGCCATATGCTATCATTTCTAGTTATACCCCTGATTATCGTCATCATTATCACTAATTTGCACTGTCAGTAAGTAAAGAGTGTGCTAGATAATTACAATTCGCAAAAAGGGCAGCACATATTATCACAAACAGCTGTTGATCGATATGTGGCTGCTTGTGTGTGTAGAGCCTTAACTAGTTCGCCTTTTAACTGCCTTGTTTTCTCAGTGCTGGGGCTTGTAATAGTTTATTTTCATGGGCAGTATGTGAACACCAGGCATTGGGCACATTAGTGCTGGTAGTCTGCACATTATACAACATTAAGGCCTAGTGCACACCAGAGCGGTTCTGCTGCGGTTTGCGATCCGCTTGCAGGTGCGGATCTGCTAGGGTAATGTATTTCAATGGGCTGGTGCACACCAGAGCGGGAGGCGTTTTGCAGAAACGCATACTCCCGGGCTGCTGCAGATTTTGGATTGCGGATGCGTTTCTGCCTCAATGTTAAGTATAGGAAAACCGCAAACCGCTCTGAAAAACGGCACTACAGAGCGGTTTTGCAGGCGTTTTTTGTTACAGTAGCTGTTCAGTAACAGCTTTACTGTAACAATACATGAAATCTACTACACCAAAAACGCTTCACAAAACCGCAAAACGCTAGCTGAAACGCTACAGAAAAATAAGAAAAAGCGTTTCAAAATCTGCTAGCATTTTGCGGATCTGCTAGCGGTTTTTGGTGTGCACCAGGCCAAACTCATTATTTTTTAACTGTATTACATTCTCAGTGCTGGTACTTGAAATTGTTTAGCAATAAGCACAGCACATATTATATTTTACCAAGCATTCGGCAGCAGTGGTGCTCACCACGAGCTTGTGATCACGAGTAAGGGGCTCATTCACACCAGTGCACTTCTGTCCGCTTTTTTCAGCAACATGTATCTGTAACATGATGTGCTGAAAAAAGCGGACAGAAGCGCATGAAGTGTGAATGAGCCCTAATGATCATGAGCTGTTTTTTAACAGAGGCGGTATACGTGCTACCTGAGAGCTACTGTTTGTCCCCTGTTTTATTGCCTGATGAAGCGGGCTTGGTCCTGCGAAATGCGTTGCATCTATTGGGGTACTAATAAAGTGTTTATTTATGTCAGACAAGTAGTCTAGTCTGCTTTCGGAGGTAAGTCCACCACTGCCTCCCCAGCATATTTTAAAACTTTTAATTATTGTTTTTATTCTGCTGGCACCTCTGTTCATCAAAGTCATTATAGTGTCCACCCTTGGTGGAAGGGGGACCCACCCCTACCTTTCTTCTATCTACGGAGAGCGACTTCTTAACCCTGAGTGAGGACAGGTCTAATCTCCTCACCTGCATTCACAGTGGTTGCCTCAGCGGTAACCCTTTTTTGTGAGTATAACCTTCTCACATTACATTATTCACTATTGTTCCGAGCATACTACACCATATTGGGCTCTCGGTGTCTTTTTCTTATGAGCTGTTTTTTGCAATCACAAATTCGTGATCACTGGTAACTAGTGATCAGCTCTCAATCTCTCGATCACTAATGCCGATCATGAATGCACTTGTGATCGCACTCTTTACCCGAATTTAACCCCTTCGGGACAAGGGATGAAAGATCCTCGGGAGGGGTGAACCCACGTAATTGTAATTTTTTTTTTTTTAATATTCAGAGGGTGGGAAATTGTAAAAAAAAAAAATATGTGGGGTCCCCCTTCCCGAGTATCTTTAACGCCTTGTCCCCCATGTGGGCTGGGATAGCCAGAATGTGGAGCCCCGGCCGAGTGGGGCTTCGCACTCTGAGCTATACCAGCCCACATGGTCCATGGTATGGACAAGGGGCTCTTCCCCACCTCTGGTGCCCAAGGCAGAGGTGGCGTGAGGACTCCCTGGGGGGGTTCATTGTGGCATCTGGGAGTCCCCTAGATGGCCACCCCCCCCCCACCCAAGTAAAATGAGTATAGGGTACAAAGTACCCCTTACCCATTTCCACAAAGCGTTACATGAAATAAAAACACAAAAACGAAAAAAGTCCATAATTAATCTTAATTAACCAGAAATACTTACCTGTACCTTTTAAAAAAAAAGTTCCCACGCCAATATCCTCGTAAAAGATCCCATGCCAATATCCTCTAATCTTGCGATCTTCTGGTACATGTTGATTGAAGATCTCCGCCGGCAGCTCTGCTATACTAAGTATAGCAGAGCTCCATCTCTGTCCTCTGCGGCTTCCGACTCTGCTCTCCTCCACGCCCACCCACCTATACTGTCACCTTGGAGCACCCATAGCACCCTGATGTGCTATGGGTGTTCCAGAGTGATAGCATAGACGGGCGCTATAGGTGCGGTGGGTGGGCGGGGAGGAGAGCAGAGCCGGGAGATGTGGCTGACAGATCTTGGCTTTATTCACTATGAGCATCAAGACATCAAATAAGCAAGTTAAATGGTCAATTTGTGAGCTTGGGGGATTCCCATTTGCAACATTGTACATTAGCTCCTCAACACATACTCTTGATGTCCACTCTGACCAACGTGTTTAACCATTCCTCATAATTCCAATTGCTTAATTGAAATGTTGCATTTTCTCATGTGAAGCCACTCCGGTATCTCGTCTGTCCTTGGAATGGACAAGCACCTGAAACACCATGAGGCATCAAAGAAACAAGCTGCTCCAATTTCACCTTTTCCTGAAATATTTGCTATTCTATACACGGGGCTACTTTTGCAGTCCTTTTTCTTTTGCTGTTCTGTTCTGATGCCATGTGCGACTGGTGGCACTGTAGTATGGCAGCCTTGGCTCTTGCCTTTCGGACATTATCCCCCTATCCTTCCAGAACCTGTATGAGCCAAAACCAATTCCAGGCACAACCCCCCATTTGTACTTGGCAAAATAAATTATTCTGATTCTGGTTCTGATCACCAATGGCATTTTTCCTAACTTTTTAGACCTGAAAAGACCCTTCTCCCCAGTGACGTACCTACAAATCATGGGTCCCCCAAGCAAAACTTTAAAGGGTCCCCCAGCAAAACTTTGGGCCCCCCCCCAATGTTCATGCCCTTTCCCTTGCCTACCCCTGGTGATCTTCACAGCCTGAGGGGCATCTTGCAAGTGTCATAAAACAAGCGTGGGCATCGTAAACCTCACACCCATAACAAGTTTAGCCACAAAAACAAACACCTGATCTGAAGGCTGGATCCCTTTATGGGAGGGAGTAAAATATTAGTTGGGGTCCTTTCAGCTCTGGGCCCCACTGCTCCTGCCTTGTCAGTGCATGCCTTGTGTGGCAATCATGGCACAGCATCAGGCTCTTTCATACTGCCAGCAGGAAGTTTGCAAAAACATTGTTAGAGAACATCCTGAGCAAGGTGGCTGTGGTGGGATTTTTTTAAAGAAAAAAATCAGAGTGGTGGAGCAAATCGGTGATTAATGTCATGGGTGGGGTGCATAAGACCAGAAGACAACTGACCATATAGGAAGAGGGAATTAAATTTGTCCCGGTATAGAAGTTATTATGTTATGCAAACATGTGACTTCCATGAAATGCTTAGGGTCAAATTTAGCTTGAAAGACTTCTCTGTTTCCCCAGCAAATCCCCGGGACATTACATATTTTACAGATCTGAAGCATATGCATTCCCTGTTCACCATTTCCAACACAGCTGCAGAATATTACTCTTTTATCCAAGTCCTGTAATAAACTATTACCTCAAGAGCCAATGTTTTATCAGGTATTTACAGAACATGTTCCTATAAACTGAGCCTTTTAACTTATGCAGCATTACGTTATTAATCAGTTCCTTAACTTCTACTGGCAGGCGGATATTTCATTAATCATTTTCCTACAAGGGACCATAGGAGGAATTCTCCAATCATCCTCTACCTGCAGAACATTGCATCATTAGCTGTTTCCACAACAGGCTTGCAGAATTTTACTCCATTAACCCCACTTTGAGGGCTGCAGAGTGTTGCTCCCCTAACCTTTCAACCCCTCTCCCCCCTCCTTCATCAGCAAAGACAAGGCACAGAGCTCCCAGCTGCCTCAGAGCAGGAAGCCCCCCGTCTCGCAGAGAGGGGGGCCTTCAGAGTGGGGCGTTCAGTCTCAGGGCCTTCTGAAGGGCTCGAAGTTTCCTTTTTTTTTTTTTATTGGAAGGGAGCCAAAGAGGGGGTCAGCTCAGGATAAAAACGCAGGGGGGCGGAGAGGAATAGGGGGGTTTGGGGGGCTGGGGGCAGGCAACAGCGAGTGGATTAGAGCCAACAGTCAAGACACCCCCCTCCCCTTCCAGCCATAACTTCTTCATTAATAGAAAGCAGCACTGCTTCTCTTACAATGGGATATAAGGTCTTTTGGCTTTGCCTACCCCCTTGTCCCCTTAAACACCCCTTTCAAAAATCCCAGAGATTGCATGCCCTGCTTCACCGCCAAGTTAACCTCTGCTTTACTGAGTGGAATTTTTGCCATACTATACATAAGCTTTTAGACTGAAAACAAAAAATGTATAGTAGCTATGAGTTGGATTGTTTTTCCTTTTGTTTCTTTACACAATCTTTTTTTCATCTCTTATTTCCCGTTGGTTGGATCTAAAAACCGCCAGCTAATCACAGCAGCTGGGAGACTGATGACAGCCCCACAGCTTATAAATCCTGGCTTAATGCATGTATAAATCAAACGTATTACGCACAGTAGCACAGCGAAATAATACCAAAAAGAAATGCTTTATCTCTTCCATTTATTTGTATTCAGACAGGGAGAGAGGATGGATAGGTACAGGACACTTACATTGTGAAAAGAGGCCTTTGTAGAACATTAAGGGCAGCTCCCCCCCATTCAGTGTCAGGAAAGCACTGGGCTAACATAATGCTTCTTCTCACAACTGTATTCTTCCCTTGAACTCATTCATTGCCACGCTGTCCCCTTTCTCAGGGGATGTGATACCCTCATATGAACCCTTACATCACTTTTGTTTTTATAAGTCTTGCCCATCTAATCATTAAGTATTTCACTCATGTCTATTTACAGTCATTTCACCACAACTCTCTGTGGCTTATTTGCTAAGGAGGTGCACAGAGCAAATGTGGAGTCATCCATAGTAACCAAAGGAAATTCTTCATTCATACATTCTGAGTAGCCAGACCCATGAAGGACGATGCCTGATTGGTTGTTATGAGCTACATCACTCTCACATTGCTCTTTGCCTTACCAAATAAGCCTGTCTGCAGCTTGATAAACAATGTATTACTAATTTATGTCTCGAAGGTTTTCGGCAAAAGAAATATACAAAATGATCAACAAAAAGTCAAAACTTAATTGTGGGCAGATCTGTTGGTTCCCTTAAGTAAGTTGTCTTGTTATTTTATCATTTCATACATCTGCATAGTAGAAAAATTATGTAAGTAGGTGCCCCGGAGACTGTGATGGCCATCCTTCTTAGTTACAGTAGGTCTCCAGGTCATACAGTGTGCATGTTCCATGACAGCATTGTTCCACAATGCCCCTTTTCATCATCTGATACTCTGGTGACTGGATCTCCATTGCATCTATAGACAAAGAGAAACAGATATATGTAAGGGTTTGTTGCCTTTTCTCAAAACTCCTGTGTTAGGGAGAGATTTTCAGTTCTTCCGCAGAGAGAATGCATTGAGCAGCATGTGATCAGTTTTGTAGTGCTCTGGTTGGTTGATCATGATCAGCCTACATGGAAAGCAAAACAGAGACAAGATCACATGATCATTGCCAGCCATTTCAATAACTTGATTAATTAATCATGTGCTTCTCCATGAATTCCACTAACAGGAGAAAGTGTCCTTAGAGTATTAATCATTTCTAGTGGTAATGGACCACAGACACCACGGCAGAGAGCTTATGAAAATGGGTTGAAAACTGCAACTAAATTGAACCACAAAAGGGAGGACACTACAACCTCACCAACTTTTTGCATGCCACGCACTTTCCCTGCAGTGAAGGGTGTTAGTGGCTAATAGGTAATGAATGTATGGGTTAGTGCTTGTTAATGGGTTTTGAGGTTTCTGTACTTATTAACGATGAATACACCTCTAATGTTTAAGGGAGAAAATACCAGAGAACTGGAACTGCTTTCAGCAATGCAGGAAATTTACTTTGAAAGTGAACAACATATTACAGACGAGGAATGTTGAGGGTTTCTAATGTATATAAAAAAGGGGAAAGGAAAGTGCCCAATATAAACAGCACCAAGCCAATCAAATAAATCTCAAAATATAACAAATTTTATTGGGAACAATTTTCACATATAAAAACATCTAAAATCACTAACTGTGAAACAGCGGGTATTAATATCATAATAGATCCAAAAAGGTAACAGTATAATCAACAAGTCCTCAAAAACCTTAATAATATACCATAATAGTGCAAAAAAATCATGTATCACAATATTCATTACATAAGTCACAACCAAAAAGTGAAGGAGTGTCCATATACATGATTATCAAATAGTGTATTGCACAGTGATCCCAAATAATTAAATGGATAATAGCTAGATAGGGTACCTACTACCTATATAACAGTAATTATGAACAGTGAAAGAGGCGGAGTAAAAAACTCTGCAGATAACAAAAAAGAGCCATTAGGGAAAGAATCCATGCAATAGTAAGTAAAAAGGGTGATCAGAAAGGCAAGGGACTTATGTATAGTGGAGGATGAGATTTCTAATGTATAAACACACAAATATTTATATTGCCCTTTTCTCCTGGTGGAGTCAAAGCGCTTTAACTGCAGCCACTAGGGTGCGATCAGTACTCTTGGCTCATTTCCTATTTAGTAGGAGACCTTGGGCAAGACTCCCTAACACTGCTATTGCCTACTAATTCAGTAGGCAGTAGCAGTGTTAGAGAGTCTTACCCAAAGTCCCCTACTGAATAGGTACTGGCTTACTGAACACGATGAGCCGAGATTCAAAACCTGGTCTGAGTCCTGAGCCAGAGGCAGAGCCCTTAACTAGCACAATATCCAGCCACTTGTACAGTATATTTACTTTGTATTTATGTATATAGCGTAGAAAGGTCAAGGGGAGAAATCTTGAAATTATTTAATATAAAATATAAATGTACTTCTTAAAACAGAAAGTATTTGTTGAAGTTATTCATCTTTATGTGTACATGAAGGAACTCCCATAATGCATCACTGCTGATCAGTGAATATGCAAATCATTCCTTCACCCCTTGAAAAAGCCAAGCACACAGAGCTGCTGATGTAACCTGCGCCTATAGCATATTCGTTTTACAAAGCTGCATCAATCCAGCTTGGTGTTAGGCTGAATTGGCCTTCATAGATGATTCTGCCTCCTTGGGAAGCACTTGGCAAAATCATGGTGAACCATAATCATTAGGAATTCGCAAGGGACTAAAATAAATCTAAAAGTCTCTTTACTAAAAATCGACACTGAATATAAATGTCCTTCTTTAAACAGGAGGTATTAGAAAGCAGAGAGGAGGAATCAGTGGAGAGGGAGGAGTTCACTGGCGCACGGAGGGGGGTGTTCCAGGTGTCTGGAACACCCCCCCCCCTGCACCGAGACCGGAAGTGGGGTGTGTGCGGCGAGGGTCTCATGAGCAGGCCTTATGCTGCGGGGGGCCTCGCTTGCTGCTGGCGGGTGGCGGCGGGCGTACGGGCCTCACGCTGCGGGGAGAGAGAAGACTTCCACTTACAGTGCCTGGAGCCTCTATGTACTTCCTGTCCCGGCCGGCGTCTGTCGCTATGGTAAAAGCGCCCCCTGTGATGACGTACCGCATGTCATTACAGGGGGAGCTCTTACCGATGCGACACGCGCCGGGAGAGGCTGAAGATAGAGGCTGCGTGCAGGATCAAGGCAGGTAAGTGGAAACTCCTCTCTCCCCGCAGCTCTCCCCCCACCTAACTAACTTATACTGAGGCATATACCTATCTAATCTATACTGGGGAACATATACCTATCTAATCTATACTGGGGGACATATACCTATCTAACCTATACTGGGGGACATATACCTATCTAACCTATACTCAGGGGCGTAGCAATAGGGGGTGCAGCGGTAGCGACCGCATCGGGGCCCTTGTACCAGAGGGGCCCCGAAGGGCCCTCCCTCAACTACAGTATTAGTTCTCTATTGGTCCTGTGCTCATAATAATCACTTCTATATATACATTGAGTAGTGGTAAACATTAACAAGCTCTTCCCCATCCCCTTCTTGCACCTCTGACACTGTAGTTGCCATTGGCAGGTTTTGGTGCGCCGTATCAATTGTTATGTATAGAGTGCCTGGGGGGCCCCATTGTAAAACTCGCATCGGGGCCCACAGCTCCTTAGCTACGCCACTGCCTATACTGGGGGACATATACCTATCTAATCTATACTGGGGGACATATACCTATCTAACCTATACTGGGGGACATATACCTATCTAATCTATACTGGAGGCATATACCTATCTAACCTATAATGGGGGCATATACCTATCTAATCTATACTCCGAACATATACCTATCTAACCTATACTGGGGGCAACTATATGGGCTACCTATACTGGGGGGGGGGGGGACCTATAGCTGGCTACATATACTTCGGGCACCTATACCTGTCTCCACGTTGGGGGCGCATTTTACGCCCCCACCCTGGGTGCAATTTAGCCTAGAAACTGCTAGTATTTGGCTCCACCCACAGCATGTTTTGGCCACGCCCACACGCCGCTTTCAGGAATCCCCACCTTGGAAATCCTGGATTTGCCCCTGGAGTTGGACATTTCAATCAGTGCAGGCAGGGACCAGAGAGAGGAGCAGGTCAGAGGGGACTGGGTCAAGAGGACAGGTTGTAGAAGGGGAGGATGACAGGAGGAGTGGAGGGGTACAGAAATCAAGCCCTGCATGAACAATACACTTAGGATGTGGCGTTTCAACAGAAAGCTTTAAAAGTGAATAATTCTTAATGGAAATATGTTACATTAATTATTTTGATTCCAATCAAGAAATAAGAGAAGCTGAAAAGAAAGATTATAAACCTATGTAAACACTGTAGACTTTAAAGAGGACCTGTAACCAAGGATTGAACTTAATTACAATCAATAGCTGATACCCCTTTTCAGATGAGAAATCTTTACCTTTTCTTGAAAAAGATCATCAGGAATTTTGTATGGCTGATATTGGGGTGAAACCCCTCCCACAGTGTGATGTCAGTGCCATGGTCTTCACATTTTCCTGTCTTTGAGCCTTGTTGCATTGTGGGAAATAACAGCTTTTTCCAACTGCCAAGCAAGCAATATCTCCCTCTGTGCATATGTAGAGCCCTTGTAGAGCAAGTCTCTTAGCAAGGGCTACTGTAGTAAGATTATTAGAAAACTGGAGGCGCCCCAAAGGATATATCAATCAGTAAAACACAGTGCTTCTGTATATATTATACTTGAAAAGGTCCTAGAATGTCAAAAAGCCAGGGCACCTGAGTCAGGCGATTAGGCTTTCTGCCATTCTACGTATTGGCACATTTACTGACCTGATAAAGCAGTTTACACTGCAAAACATGCCCTAAGTTCTGAATAAATTTTATACCCGCTCTGTGAACCTTCTCCTTTAAGGTAAGAACTTTTTTCAAGTATTTTATATACAGAAGCACTGTTTTTTTACTGATTGATATAGCCTTTTGGGTGCCTCCAGTCTACTAGTTCCTAGGTTCTCAACATGTGGTACGCGTACCCCAGGGGGTACTTCTGATGGTTTTAGGGGGTACTCGGGCTTGATATACTGAACCAAGCATAACAAATTTAGAGTTTTAGACAATGATAAATCTTATTTAAACAACACAAAATTAGTGTTTTAGCTAATTAAAAGCAATTGTAAATGTTTGGAAATTGTTTAGAACCAATTATCATGTACTATGATTACATATTTGTCAAGGGGTACTTGTGACAATGTTTACTATGCTAGGGGGTACTTGGTGAGTACAGGGTTTTAAAAGGGGTACATACTAATAAAATGTTGAGAAACACTGTACTAGTTAATATGATTAGCCACTCTGACCATAATGTGCCATTTCCTTTTATTAGGATAAACCTCCTTACCTCCATTTGCTACTCATTTTCTCATTTCCTGTATATATACTGTATATTGCATTTGGGATATGAAGGCCATGTGATGGGGTCTCTTATATTTTCCTTTGATAGACTCAGTATTGATTAAATTACCTGTAAGGACTTGTATACAGTTGGATTATCCAATAGCCCTGTTAATCCACCTGAAGTGCTCTCAGTTATGATTACATTGACTCTATTGAATTACACTGAATGAGGGAGGACACAGTGTGTTGTTCAGCAATGTATTCTCCATGTGAACTACACCACAATACACTAGTGGGAATGTCGGATAGTGCTTCCTATGCAGTGTCTGTGGCTGCTGTGCATTGGACTTTGGGGGAGATATATCAAAACCAGAACAAGGAACATTAGAGCAAAAACTGTTGCAAAAAGTGGAACATCTGCCTGGAGCAGTTCTCATTGGTTGCTTGGAGCAAGTGCCTCAGAAGTGCACCTGTCTAGCACCAGTTTTGCTCCAGTTTTCATTGAACTTATTTTAGTAAATGTCCTGCTTTATGTGGCGTGGCGCAGTACATCAGGTCAGTAGCTGCCTCGCTACTGTTGGGCTGCTTGCAGCTGCTACTGCTGTAGGTGGGTCTTCCTACGATTTCTGGGTGAGCAGCAGTGATGCATTATTGTTGCTGTCTCAATTTAATGGGCTCTTTTCACAAAACTTCTCATAAATTACTTACCGTATTTATTACCTAATTGATAAAAAATAACCTTTCAGCACATTTACAAGCAAAATAATCACTCAAAGTAAAGTTGTTCCTGATTAACTTCATTTCAATATCACTTTTCTTACCTTAGTTATATTATATTTTTGCTCTTTGGGAGCTTAAAAAAGTAACATAGATAAGGTGAAAACATAGGAACACAGGTGAAAAAGCTTTGTGAATCATGCACAATGTGTTTTGGCATACTGGTTGGGAACCACTGCATTGGGCCATTGATAAAAAAAACTGAAAAGGGCTGACCTCAGTACTGAACTCTGGAGCACACCATTGCTAACCCTTACCCTAGCTCATTCTCAATATGTTCCAATTACAACCGTTCCTTTTGTGGCCCTCAAACATGTTCATACATTCTACCGTAGCTGTACTGTGTCGCTGTTCATGACCATACATTGGTATACTTTCCACTTACCAAGTGGTTGCTCCAGGTCCCTCCTGATCTTAGGGGGATAAAAGAATCCTTTGTCGCCACACACCAGATATAAAGCTTCCACAAGGTGAGACCCACAGAGGTGTTGGTTGCCTAAAGCTTGAGAGGAAGGTGTGAACAGGCAGAGAAGCATTGCCAGAGGGAGACACTGAATCCACAGGGCCATGATGAGAGATGTAGAGGGTGAAGCTGTAGAATGCAAGAAACACAGCTATTCAAGATAACAGTAACAGACAGTCAAAACAATTATAGAAGTCAGGGGTATTGCTATAATTACAGGAGATCCGGCGCAACCCTTGGCACCATAAAAAGGGAAAATGTGCTGTGCTCATATTGCACCAGCACAAATAGTGGGAATGACTACAACAGTTTATGGGTAGGGAGTGGACAAATGGTGGGCATAACTTTAAAGTAGACAACCCAAGACTACATACTGAAGCCACTGTTTTAATGTGCCAATCCTTACTGTACCAGTCCAATATACCCTTACATTCGTAAGCCATAAGTAACCTTCCAAGGAAAAGATGTAGACTTTGAAAATTGTACTTTTTTTTTTAATTATTATTTTAATTAATGTAGTAACTTACTAGGCAAACAAGCAAACTATACTGTCCTATCCCCGAATAACATTGTAAAACCCAAAATAAAACATAAATCAGCAGCATTAATATAAAACATATGTGACAATTACAGACATCATCCTATGGCATTTGCAGCCATTATGCACTCCCCACCCCCATAATAAGTGCAGCCATCATGTTCCCTTATGTCCTCCACATTTCATAACAGATCTCTTTTCCTATAGTACCCTCCATTTCTGTCTCCTCTATTACAGTGTCCTCCCCCCAGTTATAGTAACTCATTAGGATTCCACCAGTTACAGTTCCCATTGTAGCATATCCCCAGCTTTGTTGCAGAGTTCATACACAAAGTGTGCTAGATGTGTAACTGTATCTCCTCGTTTCTTCTTGTGTCACCACTCACTGTCCTCCCAAGTCCTGAAGTTGCCACACATTATAAGCCTTATTGCTCCTGCCATCCCATGACCATCTTCAGGGGCCAGGAAGTGATCAGTAGGAAGACTATAAAGGACTGTGGCCGGCTCCAGGAAGCAGGAATAAAAAGAGGTTACTATTTACTTCCTGGCATACTCCAATGCAAGCCTTTTCATAATGTGCACCTCATCATGCTCAAAAGAATGGCCCTTCTCCCTGAGGTGAAAATACATTCAAATCCTAGACCTGTGGAGCTCATGTGCTTACTCTGGGATTGCTTGGATTTCAAATTAAGTGCATTATCAGTACATATAAGCACCTGAATAGTGCCTTCATCTTATTAGAATTACAGACATTTTTTTGTAAAAGCAATGTTATAACTTCTGGAACCTAAGCAGGTTTCTAGGAGAAACTACCTTAATTGTCGCTTGATATATAAAAATAAATAAAGGAATAAATAATAGGGACAAAACAAAAGTAGAGTAACGTTATAGGAAGGAATCTTGTACTACTTAGCTTAAAAACATTACTCCTTATGTTATTCTCTAAATGAATATATGTATGCAAAGTTATTACAAGTGTAATAATCCTGCATATCCTTGGGTATTAGAGCTGTATGGAAAGATTCCGTAGAGGCCATACCTCAGGGTATGACCTGAGCACAAATTGTAGCTATACAAAAGCATCTGAGTCTGCTGTCGGTAGTGCCAAACCTGTCAGTTTTTAATAATGAGTATAAAAAAATGAAAAGACTGCAAAGATAAGCTATTCATAAAATAGATTCCCATGTGTTAAGATTTATATGTTATTTTAAAGTGATCTAAGACCATTATAGTCTAAATGTGGAATTGATGGACAAGAATTGACAAATGTTTACAGTTATTTTTTAAATAAAGCTACTTTGAAGGGGAAAAAAAGAATTGGCATATTTGAGTCACATTACTTCAGAAATCCTATGATGTTGACACTCTATAGATCGTCTAAATACCTTAAACTAAACACCTTATTTGGGTTATATCAGAAAATTATTTACTCTTGCTATGGAGTTTCTTAAATTAGAAATTAAGAAGTTGGTCAGTAAGAGCATCTTCAGCATTTGTTAGCTAACCTAATTGATCATAGTACAATATCAATTTGCTAGTCAAGCTTTGGAAAGATGGAGAATATTATGTCCATTTACCCCACAGGAGATGAACCCCTGCCTCGGTCTAGTTTGCAGGTACCCACACACCACACAGCCACAGTGACACTCACCTGGAGAGGTGGGAAGAGAGAATGAGTACACAGGAGATATGACAGGTGTCAGAGTGACAGTTCTGATCCTGAACTCGCATTTTATACATCACAGAATCTCCTGAGCTAAGCAGGTTGCCAAAAATTCTGCCGCCTCATTAGCTGCTTCTCCTCTCCGCTGAAAGTGCAAGTCTCATCACCCATTTATCTGCACTACTTCCTTTCTGATGGCCTGACCACCTGTGCATATTATTCCTGAAACATTGACACACAATAAAGTGAAATACAATTCTGTTGTTGCCTTATTAAATAACTTTCCATCCACTAAAGAAGTGGTTCAAAGACTTCACATTAAAACGCAAGTCAGTGGCAGTTTCCTGCCCTATTCTTCTATTCAGTTATGAGAAATTATAGTCTGAACTGGAAATGGACCTAGTAGCAGGGGCGTAACAATAGACCCTGCAAGGGATGCAGTTGCAGGAGGGCCCAGAAGCTGAAGGGTGCCAGGTGGTGGGGGGGGGGGGGGGGGAGAAGTGTATTTTCCCTGTCCTTAGAGACTGACAACTAAGAACATGGAGAGAAAAAAATGTCTGCTCTCTGCACAGTTTTTCTAATGACTGCATCTGCTCAGCCAGTCATAAGGAATCATACAACATTTTGAAGACAAAGATTTGTTAACAGTCCCTATTCATTGTTCAGCAGGGTCAAGGAGGGGCCCCATCCAAAGTTTTGCTGGGGGGTCCAGTTAGTTTTACTTACGCCGCTGCCTAGTAGTATCAAACATTTCCAGTTCTTTATTGTAATTTTCTTTTTTTCATGCTTTTGCATGTTTTGTTCATGCTTTTCGTGAATTTTGAGTTTTTCATGGTAAACCTTTTTGTGGTAAAAATATTGTGGCACACGCTTTGCGCTTTTCACGGTAAAATAAAAATATTTGTGTTTTTGCTAAAAGCGCAGAAAAGCGGAAATACAAGCTATTTTTGTGAAAATGTTCTCAAAATCAAAAATAACATAACGACGTTGATAATCGATTACAGCCTGCTGCCACTAGGATCTACCTATCACTGTCTGTCACTGTATTCTTTGCCTTGGAGTAATTTTTTCTGCATGTCATTAGTTGGTAATATCTGCATTTCCTTGAAATCTGTCTGTCTGTTATCAGTAACATTTGCACATCATTGGAATTTGCCTATTGTTCTTGCTTTATAGGTTACTAGGTATTTTAATGTTTTAGGGCCCGTTCTCACTACAGCAATTAGTGGTCAATTCTCGTTAATCGCCAAAGCACTCACGCTTTTTAAAATGCTAGTGCTATTCTAACCCTATTGTAATGATCTCACTGCTGCGATTGGCGCTGATGGCGGGCGATTAGCGCCAATCCCAAAATGTGTTACCTGCAGCATTTTTCCGCGATTCTGGAGCGATCGCGGTACAGTGCTTAGTAAAGTGCTGATCGCTATTGCTCTGAATCACGGAAGTGTACAGTGATTTTATTGCGCTAATCACGGTAAAATGACTTGCTAAGAGCACTACCGTTTTGTGATTTTAAGTGTGAATGGGCCCTTAGGGTTTTTTTTACTCAAATGGAACAAGGATATATGATGTGAAATTCAACTGATTAGTTTCTAATGCCCTACACTGAGCAAGAGCTTCCCTAGGCAGAATACAAACTTTGCACAGGACTAGATTCAGAAGGCTGATGACTGATGCCTGACTGTCAGACTGATTCATTAAAGAGACACTGAGGCGAAAAAAAAAACTATGATATTATGATTAGTATGTGTAGTACAGCTAAGAAATAAAGCATTAAGATCAGATACACCAGTCTAATTGTTTCCAGTACAGGAAGAGTTAAGAAACTCCAGTTGTTATCTCTATACAAAAAAGCCATTATCTCTACGACTTTCAAAGTCGTGGTGAGGGCTGTTATCTGACTTTTATTATCTCAACTGTAATTGAACTGTTTACTTTTCCTCTGCTAGAGGAGAGGTCATTAGTTCACAGACTGCTCTGAAAGAATCATTTTGAATGCCGAGTATTGTGTAATCTGCACATATTAGAGAATGATGCAATGTTAGAAAAAACACTATATACCTGAAAATAAAAATATGAGAATATTTTCTTTGCTGCTAATCTTCTAGTAATTATTCATAGTACACAACCAATTCATTATATCATATATTTTTTTTGCTTCAGTGTCTCTTTAAACAGCTGTCCGGTAAATAATCAATGATTTTCAAATCTCATAAGCCCTCACAAAGTTCTAGATCTGCTCACAGTTTTTTTGTTGTTGACAGATTCTACTAATAGGCAAATACTCCAGTGACACGTGGATTCCACAGTAACAGGTACCCAAAAAGACAAGTGGATTCTAGCGGCAGGTAAATTCTAGTGATAGGCAGACACCAGTGCCAGACAAATTGTACTGACAGCTAAGCGATAGGCAAGAAATTGGTAAACAGATAAGTGACAACCAGATAAGTAACTGGGAGCACTGGATGGATGGGGTGAAAGCCACTGCCTAGTGTTGCTAACTGGTATAGGTAGGAGCTAAGGAAAACTGTGCTGATGGGGAGAGAGCTGACTGATCCTTAGAGAATGGGGAGAGAGTGAGGGATAGCTGAGGGTTTTGGTTGGTTTTGGAGAAATGTTGTGAAAGTGTGCTAGTAGGAAGCAAAGCTGGTTGAGGGTGCTGAATGTGGCGAAAATGCTGGCTGAGGGCGCCAGGTGGGTGGAGAGGAAAACTGGTCAAGGGTAGTAGATGTGGAGAAAAGCTGGCTGAGAGTGCTAGGCGGTGGAGAGGAAGTCTGGTCGAGGGTGGTAGATGTGGAGAAAAGTAGAGCTGACTCAAACTGTTCACCGCCGGAGAATGCGTGTTCGCGTCTGCATTGGGACACGAACACATGGCACGTTCGCCCTGCACCCTATACATCATCATGGAGCCAAATTTTGACCCCTCACTCCAGATACAGCAGGCACATGGCAGCCAATCAGCTAGCACTCCCTCCCAGACACCCACCCCCACTCAAAACTTCAGCACATAAGTCATTTTACAGAGACAGAGCTTTGCTGCAGATAGGAAAATCATTAGTTAGGCCTCTGTTCTGTGTCCCCAATGAGTTTTTTGTTGTTAGAACAGCATCCTGAGCACACAAAGAGTCCTTCTAAGGGGTGTTACTGGTACATTGGTTTTCTTGCTTTTGTGATATCGCAGTTCTGCGTGTTAGACTGTCTACGGTGCACTGATACAGGTGTGCACTGTGTACACTGCTGCTATTGGTACAGTAGCTTGCACAATACCCCTCATAAGTGCTATATTTGTTCTCTTTTGATATTGTTATATTGCAGTTCTCTGGGTCCAGTGACTGTCCAGTGCAGTGACTTTAGCTGGTGGATACAGGTGTGCACACTGCTAGTGGTGGTACAGTACCTTGCACAATACACCTCAACATAAGTGTTATTTTTTTCTCTATTGATATTGTTATATTGCACTTCTGTGTGTCTGACTCTGCACAGTGCACCACTGACTTTAGCTTTTTAAGACAGGTGTGCAGACATTGCTGCTACTAGTGTGCAGTACCTTGCTCAATACACCTCATCATAAGTACTTTTTTTTTTCTCTTTTGATATTGTTATTTGCAATTCTCTGTGTCCAGTGCACACATTAGCAGCTGGAGACCGGTCTGCTGTTGGTCATAGTAGTGCACCGACTACATAACCCAATAATCCTTCACCACCACTACTGGCATCATCTAGTATCCGACCACTGCTACCCCCTGTTTTGGGCCTGTATTGTGATTGATTGTTGCAGATAGCATTACATAAACCCTATCGGTCACCTGACGTATGAGGAGTGACATTCACTTTGAAAAAAAAACCACTACTGGCATCATCTAGTATCTGACCACCACTGCCCCCTATATTGGTCCTGTATTGTGAGTGATTGTTGCAGATAGCATTATATAAGCCCTATTGGTCACCCAACCTGTGTGAAGTGAACCAGTTCCTCCTAACTGACAGGGTATTTTTTTGGGGATATTTTAAAACTGTGAAATTAAAAAAAATGACAGGCAGAGGCAGGCCACACCGCAAGGGTCATAGGGGTCATGCTGCTGTGATTTCTTGAGACCCTAGAATAATGCCCTGTGTTCAGGGGCCACATACCCTGAACGCCCAAAATGCTGAGGAAGTACTTGATTGGCTTAAACAACAGCACACCACATCTTCTCCCACTTCCTCTCAGAACCTTGCCGCACCATCCTCCTCCTGCTCTGATTCAGGCACCCCACGACTTACCACTCGCCCCACCTCCACCACTACCACTGGCATCACAGCCGCTTCACTTGATGTGTCAGAGGAGTGATTTACACATCAATTTGAGGAAATTAGTGATGTACAAGCATTATTGCCAGAGGATGGAGATAAGGATGTTACACCTGATATGTCTCAGTCAGGCGACATTACACACATGGACGTAAGTTGTCATAATGATGTAACCACTGCTGCTGCCTATTGTGAGTTGTCAGATACAAGTGAAGCAGCTGATGATTTGTGTCCATGGATGTGACATGGGTGCCCGCAAGAAGAGATAAAGAGGGGGACAGTTCAGATGGGGAGACGGAGAGAAGGAGCAGATAAATTAGAAGCAGGGGCAGCTTGCAAGGAGCTAGTGGCACTGACAGCATGTATCAGCACCTGGGGTCAGCCAGCCAACACACCAACCAACTTCTGCTGTTACCACCACCAGAATGCCGTCATCCCAAAGCTCACCAGTGTGGCAATTTGTTTGTGTGTGCCTCTGCCAACAGCAATGCCATTTGCAACCTGTGCCATAAGATTCTGAATCATGGGAAGGCCAATTCCCACCTTGGTATAACATCCCAAACGACAAAGGGAGCAACACATGAGGAGAAGCAGAACCCAAAGTCCAGCTTCTTCAGCCACATCCACCTCTGCTGTCCTTGTCCATTCTCAGCCACCCTCCACTCTGCCTCTCACTTTGGCCAGCTCCTGCTCATCTGCCCACAGTCAGGTTTCTGTGAAGGACATTTTTTAACATAAAAAGCTGATGGCTCTGAATCACTCCCTTGCCTGGCATCTGACAGCTGGCTTGCTGGAGCTCTTAGCCCACCAGCTGTTACCTTTTCAGCTGGTGGACTCTGAGGCATTTAAAACGTTTGTTGGAATTGGGACACAGCAGTGGAAGAGGAAGTAGTTAAAAAAAGGGCTCCTCAGCCATCTGCATTAAAATGGCTCCTACTTCAATGTTACAGTATTTCTTCAAATATGGGCTACAAGGTGGTGAAAAGGGCTCCCAAGTTTTCTTTTGGCTACAAGGTTTTCGATTCAGCTACAAAAGGGAATTCCTTAGTAGCCCATATTTTTGATTCAGCTACAAGGTTTTCGGCTACAAGGTTTTTAATGCTGCTACAAAAGGGCGCCCCTTTGTAGCCCATATTTTTGATTTGGCTACAAGGTTTTCGATTCTGCTACAAAAGGGCGCCCTTTTGTAGCCCATATTTTTGATTCAGCTACAAGGTTTTCGGGGACAAGGTTCTTGATTCTGCTACAAAAGGGCTCCCTTTTGTAGCTGAGAATTTTGATTTAGGGTTAGACACCACCAGGGGTGGGTTCTGTGTGAGAGTAGGGAGAACTTAGGTCATAGGAATCATTTTTATTGGCTATATATTCCAGAGCCCTTTTATAGCCCAACAAATTTTGTATATAACAGCATCCTTTTTATAAAGTAAAACTAGCTTTTCCGCTACACCAGACACCCTTTGTAGCCCATATTTTTGATTTGGCTACAAGATTTTTAATTCTGCTACAAAAGGGCTCCCTTTTGTAGCTGAGAATTTTGATTCAGAGGTGCAAGGGGGGGGGGGGGGGGGTTAGGATTTGACATCACAAGCAGGTGAGTGTGGGGGAGGTCTTAGTGTTAGGCATCACTCGGGGGTTTTAGGGTAAGGCACCACCAGGGAAGGGTTCTGTGTGAGGATAGGGAGAAGTTAGGTCATAGTAATCACCAGGGGGGTCTTAGGGTAGACAGTAGGCACCACCAGGCGGGGGCTTAGGGTTAGGCACCACCAAGGGGGATTAGGGTTAGGCACCACCAGGGGGGGTTGGGGTTAGGCACCAACAGGGGGGTCTTAGGGTTAGGCACCACCAAGGAGGGTTCTGTGTGAGAGTAGGGAGAAGTTAGGTCATAGTAATCACCAGGTGGGTCTTAGGGTCAGGCACCACCAGGGGGGGTCTTAGGGTTAGGCATCACCGGGGGGGGGGTAAAGTTTAGGCACCACCAAGTAAGGTTCTGTGTGAGAGTAGGGAGAAGTTAGGTCATAGTGATCATCAGGGGAGATCTTAGGGTTAGGCACCACCAGGGGGGAATTAGGGTTAGGCACCACCAGTGGAGGGTTCTGTGTGAGAGTAGGGAGAAGTTAGGTCATAGTAATCCCTTTTTTGGCTATATCCAGAGCCCTTTTATAGCCCAACAAATTTTGTATATAGCAGCATCCTTTTTTTAAACTCAAACTAGCTTTTCGGCTACACCAGGCACCCTTTGTAGCCGAATTTGGCATATGGGTTACACCGGGTGCCCTCAGTAGTCGAATTTGGCTTATGGGCTACACCAGGCGCCCTTAGTAGTCAAATCTGGCTTTTCTTGCTTACAGTATATCAGGAGTAGAGCTGCTCAAGAGATACCCGGATAGTTGCTATCTGGATATCTCCCAGTAAACCTGTGTGTCAATAAGCATTAGAAAAAAAAAGGGAGGAGAGTAGAGGGGAGGAGGGGATCACTCACCACCATTGCAGACCGGCTAATTACAGAGTGTGTATCTCAGCAGACAGATCGCCCCAAGCCTCCCAGCGTGCACAGCATACAGGCTCCACCCATTTTGGGGTTGGTGCACTACAGGGTTTCCTCCAATCCCAGTCACAGGCCAGTGTTGCCAGTGACATCATCGTATTGCATGCATCCAGCCAATTTTATTCACGTGAAAAAAAAATGCATATGCAGAGAGGAAGGGAAACTGATATCGGTTACTTTTTAGATAAACATTAGAACTGTCCTTACTGGACTTTATGCAGTGTTGCTCTAATAATTTGCTCTGTGAGTCTTTCCCCTTCAATGTCAGCCTGTAATTCCCTCTGATACCCATTTGGACCTTTTGGTTACCCCTGTACCTTTAATATAAGTTCAGCTGTATTTTAGTTTTATGCAGAATTGAGCTTAGTGAACCATTCAGCAGTTTATTTATGTACCTTCTATGCAAATTTGGTTGTTTGTTATTTTGGCCTGTGACTGGAATTGGAGGAAACTCCATAATGCACCAACCCCGAAAGGGGTGGAGCCTGTACCCTGTGCACGCTGGGAGGCTTGGGGCGATCTGTCTGCTAAGATACACGCTCGGTAATGAGCCAGTCTGCAATGGTGGTGAGTGATCCCCTCCTCCCCTCTACTCTCCTCGATTTTTTTTTTTTTGTCTAATGCTTATTGTATTTGGTGTATATGTTACGACCAGAACCCGAAGTTTGGCCACTTCTAGTTCTGGCCGGTCAATGTGCGAAGTGGCCGCTGCGCTGCGGCCAATGTGAGAAGTGGAATTATTCCTGTAACATTAATGTATCTTCTGGCCGCAGCGCAGCGGTCAAATGTATCACAACTTAGTTAATTTAATGCAATTAAGCCGGCGGCAATGTAACAGATCAAGCCGCAGGCTTTTGCTCTGCCTCTCCCCCCCCCCCCATCCCCCGCCTCTCTCTCCTTCTCTTATGGGCAGCCGGTGGGGACGTCGTTCGTCGCGCCAGGAAAGCAGAGCGGAGAGGCTGCAGACATTGCTTCTGCCAGCACCCGCTCTGCAAGAACGGCAGGATTCGAACAACTCCGGGGTGACACGCACGTCCCCACCGGCTGCCCATAGGAGAGCAAGAGAGAGGCGGGGGGGGGAGAGAGGCAGAGAAAAAGCCGGCGGCTTGATCTGTTACAAAAAGCCGGCGGCTTGATCTGTTACATTGCCGCCGGCTTAATTCCATTGCGGCCACGTCGCACATTGGCCGGCCAGAACCCGAAGTGGCCGGCCAGAACTAGAAGTGGCCAAACTTCGGGTTCTGGCCGTAACATATATAATGCTTTCATTATGGCGGGGCTCTTGGTCTCTGAGGAAGCAAGCATTGCTTGTGAAACAGCTGTAATACCTGCCCTGATCACTTGTGTCTGTGTTGTTGAGGATGAAATAAAGTATGGATCATTGCAAGTCATTGGTGCCCGGACCCTGTTCTTCTGCGGTGTCAAATTTAACCATAATTTTCCGGAGGCACAGTGAGTTGTCCACAGCAACCCCAGCATAGCCTGCCAGCAGCATCTAGTGCCGATTTTATCCTGCTCGTTTGTTACTATGACGGCTGGGAAGCATGGAATGCGTGGCTCTGCAGTGGAGTTGGTGACACCGCCACGATTTGCACACAGGCCTGCTGCCCCTTCCTTTTCTCCTCCTACTCCTCCTCCATCATCTTCACTATCATCCTCAGCTGAGTCCTCCTCTGCTTCTGCTGTGCCCTCCTCTACTACAACTGCACACCCCCAGCTCCCCAGAGCCTATTCCACATCCAAGGTAAACGGTGTCACACCGTCTTGGGAATGACTTGTCAGAAATCTGATAGTCACACCAGACAAGCACTCCTGTCCACTCTGAACTCACAGGTCGACCAGTAGCTGACCCTGCACCAACTGGAGATCAGAAAAGTGGTGTGTTACAATGGAAGTTATCTGTTGGCAGCATTGAATTTGGGAAAGTTAACACATGTGCCCTGCATGGCACATATTATCAATATTAGTGTCCAATGCTGTGTCTCTAAGTACCCAGGCTTTCAGGACATACTCAGACAGTCCAGGAAGGTGTGTGGCCATTTCAAATGTTTATTCATACACAGCCACAGCATGCCATGCTGATATTTAGCATAGAAAGAACATACCAATGAGGCGCTTGATTTGTGACAGACTCGCTGTAATTTTATGCTCATGATGTTTGAACACCTGCTCCAACAAGAACGAGCCATCAATGAGTATCTGTATGACCTGGGTGCTGGGATAGTCTCTGCGGAGCTGGGGATTTTTTTGTGGTGTCACTGGACGTTCATGTGCAATGTCTGCAGGATCATGCATCCTTTTGCGGAGGTGACAACCCTGGTCAGTCGCACCGAAGGCAACATCAGTGACCTCATACCATACACTATCTCCCGGGTGCGTACCCTGCAAAGAGTGCTGGATCAAGCCGTAGATCAGCATGACCAGGAAGAGTTGTGGTCTCCATCACCACCAGAAGGAGCCTTGTTGTCACCTGCTGTACCTGGCATGCAACAAACATTTTTTTTTCTAAAAAAGTTTAAATTTTGTATGTAAAATGTGTATGCCATGACATTGTTCTAGTCTCTGCTACAGTGGCTGCAAAAAAAACAAAACATTTGTTTCAAAAATAAAATAACTTTTTGCATGTAAACCTGTACCATCATGTGCAGAGCAAAGTCACCACATCTCCTGTCAGTGTCACCAACCATCACCACCACAGCTGTTATTTTTTAAAACATTATTTTTGTATGTAAAATGTATATGCCATGACAACAACGCTCTGGCCTCTGCTACAGACGTTCATACAGGGCCACGGTGCGTCATAATGAGATTCAGAAGCGAAACAACATGCAAATGAGGTGCTTGATTTTTGACTGCCAGACTCACTCACTGTAATTCCATGCTCATCATGTTTGAACAAGAACAAGCCATCAATGAGTATATGTATGACCTGGGTGCTAGGAGAGGCTCTGCAGAGCTGGGGATTTTTTGGTCGCTTTACTGGGCGCACTGATAAACTAAAGCTCTTTGTAGTTGCTTGCGGTGCGTTAAACACAGCGTTTCATCTATCATTGTGAATCAGGCCCAACCCTTACACTAACTGATGGACATGTACACAGGCCAGACATTTTAACCACTTCCCGACCGCCTAACGCACAGGGGCGGCCGGGAAGTGGAGCCCTTAAGGACCGGCTCACCCACAGAGGCGGCGGTCCATTTAAGGGCATGGGCGGAGCGATCGCGTCATCCGTGACGCGATCCTCCGCCGGCGCCTGTCACCGCTCGCCCTCCGCAACATCCCGCCGGCTATACAGAAGCGCCGGCGGGATGTTAACCCCGCGATCGCCGCATACAAAGTGTATAATACACTTTGTAATGTTTACAAAGTGTATTAATTAATGTATTAATGTCCGAGGGACCACCAGGGCAGGCTGCAGCCACCCTAGTCTGCACCCAAGCACACTGATTTCCCCCCCCCGCCCCAGATCGCCCACAGCACCCCTCAGACCCCCCCCTACCCACCCCCCAGACCCCTGTTTGCACCCAATCACCCCCCTAATCACCCATCAATCACTCCCTGTCACTATCTGTCAACGCTATTTTTTTTAATCTCCCCCCCTGCCCACTGCCCCCTCCTGATCACCCCCCCCCCCTGTGTACTGTATGCATCTATCCCCCCTGATCACCTGTCAATCACCTGTCAATCACCTGTCAATCACCCCCTGTCACTGCCACCCATCAATCAGCCCCTAACCTGCCCCTTGCGGGCAATCTGATCACCCGCCCACACCAATAGATCGCCCGCAGATCCGACATCAGATCACCACCCAAACGCAGTGTTTACATCTATTCTCTCCTCTAAACACCCACTAATTACCCATCAATCACCCCTTATCACCACCTGTCACTGTTACCCATCAGATCAGACCCTAATCTGCCCCTTGCGGGCACCCAATCACCCGCCTACACGCTCAGATTGCCCTCAGACCCCCCTTATCAATTCGCCAGGGCATTATTTACATCTGTCCTTCCCTGTAATAACCCACTGATCACCTGTCAATCACCCATCAATCACCCCCTGTCACTGCCACCCATTAATCACCCCCTGTCACTGCCACCTATCAATCAGCCCCTAACCTGCCCCTTGCGGGCAATCTGATCACCCACCCACACCAATAGATCGCCCGCAGATCCGACATCAGATCACCACCCAAGCGCAGTGTTTACATCTATTGTCTCCTCTAAACACCCACTAATTACCCACTAATTACCCATCAATCACCCCCTATCACCACCTGTCACTGTTACCCATCAGATCAGACCCTAATCTGCCCCTTGCGGGCACCCAATCACCCGCCTACACGCTCAGATTGCCCTCAGACCCCCCCTTATCAATTCGCCAGTGCATTAGTTACATCTGTTCTTCCCTGTAATAACCCACTGATCACCTGTCAATCACCTGTCAATCACCCATCAATCACCCCCTGTCACTGCCACCCATCAATCACCCCCTGGCACTGCCACCCATCAATCACCCCCTGGCACTGCCACTCATCAATCAGCCCCTAACCTGCCCCTTGCGGGCAATCTGATCACCCACCCACACCAATAGATCGCCCGCAGATCCGACGTCAGATCACCTCCCAAGGGCAGTGTTTATATCTGTTCTCTACCCTAAACACCCACTAATTACCCATCAATCACCCCCTGTCACTGCTACCTATCAGATTAGACCCCTATCTGCCCCTAGGGCACTCAATCACCCGCCCACACCCTCAGAATGCCCTCAGGCCCCAGCCCTGATCACCTCACCAGTGCATTGCTTGCATCTATTCCCCCCTCTAATCACACCTTGAGACACCTATCAATCACCTCCTGTCACCCCCTAGCACACCTACCCATCAGATCAGGCCATAATTTGCCCCGTGTGGGCTCCTGATCACTCGGCCAAACCCTCAGATCCTCCTCAGACCCCCTTCCGATCACCTCCCCAGTGCATTTATTGCATCTATTTTCCCCTCTAACCACCCCCTGAGACACCCATCAATCACCTCCTGTCACCCCCCTAGCACTCCTATCCATCAGATCAGGCCCAATACAACCTGTCATCTAAAAGGCCACCCTGCATATGACCGGTTCCACAAAATTCGCCCCCTCATAGACCACCTGTCATCAAAATTTGCAGTTGCTTATACCCCTGAACAGTCATTTTGAGACATTTGGTTTCCAGACTACTCACTGTTTTGGGCCCGTAAAATGCCAGGGCGGTATAGGAACCCCAGAAACGGACCCCATTTTAGAAAAAAGACACCCCAATGTATTCTGTTAGGTGTATGACAAGTTCATAGAAGATTTTATTTTTTGTCAAAAGTTAGAGGAAATTGATTTTTGTTTTTTTTTCACAAAGTGTCATTTTTCACTAACTTGTGACAAAAAATAAAATCTTCTATGAACTCGCCATACACCTAACGGAATACCTTGGGGTGTCTTCTTTCTAAAATGGGGTCACTTGTGGGGTTCCTATACTGCCCTGGCATTTTAGGGGCCCTAAACCGTGAGGAGTAGTCTAGAAAACAAATGCCTCAAAATGACCTGTGATTAGGACGTTGGGCCCCTTAGCGCACCTAGGCTGCAAAAAAGTGTCACACATGTGGTATCGCCGTACTCAGGAGAAGTAGTATAATGTGTTTTGGGGTGTATTTTTACACATACCCATGCTGGGTGGGAGAAATCTCTCTGTAAATGGACAATTGTGTGTAAAAAAAATCAAACAATTGTCATTTACAGAGGTATTTCTCCCACCCAGCATGGGTATGTGTAAAAATACACCACAAAACACATTATACTACATCTCCCGAGTACGGCGATACCACATGATTGGCACTTTTTTGCAGCCTAACTGCGCTAAGGGGCCCAAAGTCCAATGAGTACCTTTAGGATTTCACAGGTCATTTTTGTTTCAAGACTACTCCTCACGGTTTAGGGCCCCTAAAATGCCAGGTCAGTATAGGAACCCCACAAATGACCCCATTTTAGAAAGAAGACACCCAAACGTATTCCGTTAGAAGTATGGTGAGTTCATAGAAGATTTTATTTTTTGTCACAAGTTAGCGGAAAATGACACTTTGTGAAAAAAAACAATTAAAATCAATTTCCGCTAACTTGTGACAAAAAAATAAAAACCATACTCCTAACGGAATACCTTGGGGTATCTTCTTTCTAAAATGGGGTCATTAGTGGGGTTCCTATACTGCCCTGGCATTTTAGGGGCCCTAAACCGTGAGGAGTAGTCTTGAAACAAAAATGACCTGTGAAATCCTAAAGGTACTCATTGGACTTTGGGCCCCTTAGCGCAGTTAGGCTGCAAAAAGTGCCAATCATGTGGTATCGCCGTACTCGGGAGATGTAGTATAATGTGTTTTGGGGTGTATTTTTACACATACCCATGCTGGGTGGGAGAAATACCTCTGTAAATGACAATCTTTTGATTTTTTTTTACACACAATTGTCCATTTACAGAGTTATTTCTCCCACCCAGCATGGGTATGTGTAAAAATACACCCCAAAACACATTGTACTACTTCTCCCGAGTACGGCGATACCACATGTGTGGCACTTTTTTGCACCCTAACTGCGCTAAGGGGCCCAAAGTCCAATGAGTACCTTTAGGATTTCACAGGTCATTTTGAGAAATTTTGTTTCAAGACTACTCCTCACGGTTTAGGGCCCCTAAAATGCCAGGACAGTATAGGAACCCCACAAATGACTCCATTTTAGAAAGAAGACACCCCAAGGTATTCTGTTAGTAGTACGGTGAGTTCATAGAAGATTTTATTTTTTAGAAATGTCCCTCTCGACCACCTCAATGAAAGTTTTCAAATTTGAAAAAATAGAAAAGGTGGAAATTTTTTAGAAGTATTCCGTAATCCCACCTCGTCTAGATTTGGGACGAAGTAGGATGCGTACAGATCTGTGTTCACGGGTTGAGAACCTGTCTCGACATTATCGTTTAGCTCATTCAGAATTTGGAGGGCAGCTAGGTCCTCCTCTGACCACGGCTTCTCATAGTTGTGTGATGAAACTTTTTTTGATTTATCACTGTAAAGGGCCTGCAATAAAATCCGTCTCCCAAACAAGTGTAGATCCACTACAGTGTCGAAGACATTTATATTGTATGTGGGACAGAAACCCAGACCTTTAGATAGTAATGATAGGTACACATGGGGAATGGTTTCTCCTGTCAGATTTATAACTTCCAGACCTATATTTGGGGGGGGCGGCACCCTTACAGTCAGTATCCCTCACCTTCCCGACCCCGACCATTGGCTAAAAAAGCCGAGGCTGAGGATGAGGAAGGCGAGACACCATCTGAATCCTCCTGGCATGATGAATCTGTGTCTTTTTGAATATTGTCTTTTTCTTTAACTTTTTTACTACCTGTCTTGGGTGCAGTTTGTACAATATGTTTATGTCTCAGATTATATTGTTTGGAATTCTCAATACCCGAGGCAGGGCTGTCTGAAACAGGGATGCTGCTACCCACTGATGAGTCTGATTCATCAGTGGGCTGTGGCTGCTTGGGGTGAGGATCTCTCTTGGGAGATTTGGGTTTGATTGGAGGCCGTCTCCTCGGATTGCTCCACCTATAAGCGGAGCCAATTTTATATGCCGTTCTGTCACGTAGAACCTTCTGGTCCCTATATATCACTAGATTCTTGTTAAATTGAGTAATGTGTTTGTCGAGTTCTTCACTACGAGCCTTATATAGTGACTTCTTCTCAAAAGCTTTTAGTGAGTCAGAGACCCTTTGGATCTCCTCCTCTGTTAGTTTTAGATCTTCTGTGTCCAATTCATTCATCAAAGTTAAACAGATTTTAGCACAACATTCAAAATTCCTCTCCCATCGTTTTTTGAAATCTTCTGTAAGATTTCGTCGATGGGGGAATACCTGAAACCGCAGCCAGAGAGGGGCAAACTGATCATCCAAATATACCTTGTTATATTTGAGATTCCACCATAATTTAGACTTCTTCTCATATAATTTTGTCAATTTTCTAAAACCACCGTTAATGAGCTGTTGTGCGTCTCTCGTGCCCCGTGTCTGCGTGCACTCCTTCTCCACCCGGGCCAGAAGGCTATCCCACTGAAGCATCTCACCTTGTCACCTAACTGTAACGCTCCCTGTAAAATCCCTGATCCTGCGGATCAAATTATCCCACGTAATGTGGGTATTAATCTCCCGGGGTACACAGAAGCGTAATAAGTTTGTGGTCATGCAGGTCCCCCAACTCCATAAGGAATACAAGTAAACTGTGAGATAGGATAAAGGAGGGGTGTGACCTGATTGAGTACAAACCAATCTTAATTCAAAAAGTACAAAACTTTATTAATTATATACCAAGTTTTCTAAAAACATAAAACATGAGACCATTCCCACCATACAACTCACCTTCCACATGAAATAGCAGGTAGGTATATGCAGTGATGGGTATTACAATGTGCAGCACCTGTCCCACACAGACAGGTAGGTGGGTGCACTGTGAACAACAGGTAGGTATATGCAGTGATGGGTATTACAATGTGCACCTGTCACACACAGACAGGTACCGGACAGGCACAGTGACACTGCGTGCGCTCAGGTAGGTAGGTGGGTGCACTAGTAGGTATATGCAGTGATGGGTATTATAATGTGCACCTGGCACAGTAGTAATTATACCACCAAGGGGCCAAAGGCCAGCTGCGACTGACTGACAGGGCTGTATATAATGCAAGTGGGCCACACACACACAAAAAAAAATAGATCACAAGAACAAGATTAGCTCTCAAAAGAGCTGTTGTGGGGTGCTTTTTTAGCAATTAGAATCAGCAAGGAGCAAGCTAAGAAGCCTACAAGAGCCTAAGCTTTCCCAATAGGTCTCTGCACAGCAGCTCTCCCTTCTCTAATTACTGCAGGCACACGAGTGAGTGAAAAGCCTGACGCTGCCTGCCTTTTATAAGGGGGGGGGGGGGCTCTAGGAGGGAGTGTAGCCTGTTTGGCTACAATGTGCCTGCTGACTGTGATGTAGAGGGTCAAAGTTGACCCTCATGATACACTATGGGGGTGAACCGAACTTCCGGAAAAGTTTGCAGTTCTCCGCAACCCTGGAAGTTCGCCGGGAACCGTTCACCGGCGAACCGTTCGGGCCATCTCTAGTGCTGAGTGAGGAAAAAAGTGCAGGGTTGGTGATTCAGGATACTTGGCAAGTGGGGTGAAATACAGACACCTGTTTCTATCACCTAATCCAAATAGACCATTTTATCTGGGCTAGGTAGGGCACAATCACAATCTACTAGCATGTCAGCATCTGTTCCAGGGCACTACCCTGCATTTGAACACATGGATCCATATGCAATTCACTTTTTCACCTGAGTTTTCTGCCTTATAAACCACTAGCAAGCAAACAAATACTAAAAATAATTAAATAAATGACAGACTGCGCCAAGAAAATTGGCTTTAATAAAATAATTAAAAATTATTAAAAATTGATCATTGATCAAGAACTGATGGCCTCAAAGGTTATGTATATGCATATACAATGTGCTGAAACGTCCATAAAAACAAAATAAAAATCAATTCATAGAGACCCGTTGTAGATCTAAAGTGCAGGATGCTGACTGAGTTTCGCTGTGCAGTAGAATATTCACAGTGTACTTCTTATATTGAGTCCAAGATGTGGTTTTGTTGCATATACTTATAATGGAGCTCAATTGTGCGCTATCAGTTGGTTCTAAAAGTAAGACCCCGATTAGGAGTGTTGGCTTGCTGGAGGAAACAAATATGAATGCATCCCCATAGGAATCTCTCAAATAATACAAGAACACACAGTGCCTGTTGTGATACGTCTCACCCTTCCGGATCCGTAATGCGTAATGGAGTGCTGTTGCGGGGAGCCGCTCGATCTCACCTGCCCCGGCCGGTGGCTGGGTGAGAGAGTCTAGACGGGTGCTGACGTCGGGCTGGGTTAGCCCGGCTCCCTTGCTGGCGAAGGTGGTGCGGGCTGGGACACTTGGCTAGAGATGGAATTTCCGTGTAGTCCGGCGGTGCTAGCAGCCGCGTAGCTTTGCCACGCCTCCTTCCCCTCTAGTTTGTGACGTCACACTTGCAGCCACTGCTGACATTTCGGGAGGAACGCCTCCCTTTCTCAAAGCTAGGCTGCAGAGGGGAATCAGAGGCTCTCTTATGAAGCTTTGCCCGTTTACTCATTTGCTATTCTTAATCAAACGCATATAGATCCAAATCTTTGTTTAATCCACGTGGTATCATGGAATTAAGATTGAATATCCACATAGTCTCTCTCTGGGACATTTCTAATAAGTAGTCCCCACCTCTCCAAGGTCTGCTAACTTGCTCTATTGCGCAGTATTTCGTTCCCTTAAAGGAACATCCGTGTGCTAACTTATAGTGTTCTGAAAGGGGATGTTTTTTATTTCCTTTTGTAATATTTGTGCAGTGCTCGCTGAGTCTTTCCTTTAGAGCACGTTTTGTTCTTCCTACATAATGTTTTTGGCAGGGACAAGTTAGCACATATATGACTCCCTTTGTGTCGCAATTAGTGACATATTTGATCTTAAAGATTTCTTTGTTTACCATTGCTGTAATATCATGAACCCTTTCCACAGGTGAACTGGACTCCCGACAGGCCCTGCAGAATCCACATTTCTTAAAGTAACCGTTCTTCTTGATTCTAGTTGATCTTATAGTGGGCGCTAGTATGTTGCCCAAATTTTTTGTTCTCCTAAAGATCATTCTGGGGTTCTCTGGCAGAATCGAGGTGAGCAAAGGATCCTCCCGTAACAGATGCCAATACTTCCCCACTATAGTCCTGACTTTTGGAGCCTGTGATGAGCAATGGTAAACAAAGAAATCTTTAAGATCAAAGATGTCACTAATTGCGACACAAAGGGAGTCATATATGTGCTAACTTGTTCCTGCCAAAAACATTATGTAGGAAGAACAAAACGTGCTCTAAAGGAAAGACTCAGCGAGCACTGCACAAATATTACAAAAGGAAATAAAAAACATCCCCTTTCAGAACACTATAAGTTAGCACACGGATGTTCCTTTAAGGGAACGAAATACTGCGCAATAGAGCAAGTTAGCAGACCTTGGAGAGGTGGGGACTACTTATTAGAAATGTCCCGGAGAGGGACTATGTGGATATTCAATCTTAATTCCATGATACCACATGGATTAAACAAAGATTTGGATCTATATGCGTTTGATTAAGAATAGCAATTGAGTAAACGGGCAAAGCTTCATAAGAGAGCCTCTGATTCCCCTCTGCAGCCTAGCTTTGAGAAAGGGAGGCGTTCCTCCCGAAACGTCAGCAGTGGCTGCAAGTGTGACGTCACAAACTAGAGGGGAAGGAGGCGTGGCAAAGCTACGCGGCTGCTAGCACCGCCGGACTACACTGAAATTCCATCTCCAGCCAAGTGTCCCAGCCCGCACCACCTTCGCCAGCAAGGGAGCCGGGCTAACCCAGCCCGACGTCAGCACCCGTCTAGACTCTCTCACCCAGCCACCGGCCGGGGCAGGTGAGATCGAGCGGCTCCCCGCAACAGCACTCCATTACGCATTACGGATCCGGAAGGGTGAGACGTATCACAACAGGCACTGTGTGTTCTTGTATTATTTGAGAGATTCCTATGGGGATGCATTCATATTTGTTTCCTCCAGCAAGCCAACACTCCTAATCGGGGTCTTACTTTTAGAACCAACTGATAGCGCACAATTGAGCTCCATTATAAGTATATGCAACGAAACCACATCTTGGACTCAGTATAAGAAGTACACTGTGAATATTCTACTGCACAGCGAAACTCAGTCAGCATCCTGCACTTTAGATCTACAACGGGTCTCTATGAATTGATTTTTATTTTGTTTTTATGGACGTTTCAGCACATTGTATATGCATATACATAACCTTTGAGGCCATCAGTTCTTGATCAATGATCAATTTTTAATAATTTTTAATTATTTGATTAAAGCCAATTTTCTTAGCGCAGTCTGTCATTTATTTATTTAATTGGTCATTAATATAAAGGAATTAGGGATCCCTTAACAGACTAGCAGCTTAGTGGTGTTGGCGCAACACTAATTGATTTTTTGTTTACTAAAAATAATTGTAATTTGTACTTTTCCACCTACTTTTGGCACTTTTTCAATTGCAAAATGCTAAAAAGTTATTTTAAATTTAAATAAAGATGAAAAATTATCTTCTAGGAGAAAACTTAGAAGAAGAAGTGAATTGCATATGGGACATGGTGTCTTTTTACACCCCCATCACCACCACTATCATACTATTCCCCACCTCACCACACTATGGGCATGATTCACTAAACCGTGATAACTCATATCACGGCCGTGCTAGCGTTTTCGCACACGTTTACGAATTTTGTGTGCGTTTTAGCATGCAATTGCAAATTTGCACCCGTAATTGCGCATGAACATTTGTGATTATGCAGGAAACCGCGAAAACGCCAGCAAAAATGTGAAACCGCTAGCGCAGTCATGATATGAGTTATCACGGTTTAGTGAATTAAGCCCAGTATATCTGCTATGTCACGTCACTGTGTATCACCGACATACCGCACATTCATTAGGCCTGAGGAAGTGGGCTTGCACCCATGAAATGCGTTGCCTGTGCTATTAATAATAAAAACCTCCTTTATCCTGCTTTTATATTGTCATTTGAGAGGTAAGCCACCTTCATTTTTCTATTTTATTTTATTTTAATGTAATTTTATTACCACTGGGTGCCTCTTCAGTCTTGTGTCAGTGCTTCCTCCATCTCCTGGGGACCACATTGGCTTTTCCCCGGGTACAAATTTCCTTCTTTTCAAGAGTGCGACTGCTCTCATCCAGCCACACCTAGAGTGCCCGGGTGGAGACGGGTTCAACCACTTGATGACCCAGCCTTTACCCCCCCCTTAAGGACCAGCGCTGATTTCGCTGATCTGTGCTGGGTGGGCTCTACAGCCCCCAGCACAGATTAAACACCAGGCAGAGCGACCAGATTGCCCCCCTTTTTTCCCCACTAGGGGGATGATGTGCTGGGGGGGTCTGATCGCTCCTGCCTGCGTGTGGCTGGCGGGGAGGGGGCACCTCAAAGCCCCCTCCACCGCAGGATTCCCCTTCTCCCTCTCCTCCCTCCCTTCCCCGGAGAGCAGAGGCTGCACAGGAACGGATCTGTCCTGTGCAGCCTCTAACAGGCTCCTGCCTGTCATGTGACAGCGATCCCCTGCCGCTGATTGGCCGGGGATCGCTGATCTAGTACAACGCTGCTACTGTTAGCAGTGTTGTACAAATGTAAACAAAGCGGATTATTTCCGCTTGTGTTTACATTTAGCCTGCGAGCCGTGATCGGCAGCCCACAGGCTATTCACGGAGCCCCCCGCCGTGAATTGACAGGAAGCAGCCGCTCGCACGAGCGGCTGCTTCCTGGTTAATTAGCCTGCAGCCGGCGACGCAGATCTGCGTCGCTGGTCCTGCAGCTGCCACTTTGCCGAAGCGCGTTATGAGTGCGCGGTCGGCAAGTGGTTAATTTCTTCACCTGCTTCTTATGGTTGGTTGTCCTTTGCTGCAACCCACCTTTGTGAGAATATTTATTTCTATTACACCCTCCAAGATACTAGTTGCATATTGGGCTCATGTCTCTGTTTTTTACCCAAAGTGGTTTTCACCTCATCCTTCCATTTCTATTATACAGGTGTTAGGGCTTGTTAGATGCTGTTTAGGCACTGATTACAGTAGCCCCAAAACCTGCATAACTTAGATGTGCCCATGATGATTAGGCAACCCTGGTTTTAACACATCCATTTTGATAAACTAACACCTTGTTATAGAATCGCTGATTCAGTAATGGATTCCAGGCAGGTGGAGATAACAGGGCTATTAAACTGTTAACGAGCTTGTTTCCTACACAGTCAGACTGGTCTGACAGCTGGACACTTGCAGAGTAAATAAATCCTTGCTTTTACATGATGTACTTGGGGTATGTGAATTGAAGCTTTTGGGGAGTAATGTGGCAGAAAGCGGTGCGAGTCAGCACAGCGCACAGAAATGGACAGGGCTTTCCATGTATTCAGTTGTTGGAGGGTGTGGAGAAAGATGCAGTAATGTGTATAATGAAGCCTGGGAGGTTGTTTGCTATGTAATCTGTGGAAAGCACAATTCAGCATAAGTCTCTTCTCTTCTCACTTCTTCAGAATGCTGGTGACACGAGCGCATCTGTTACCAGGAGTCTAGCCTAATCTTTGTGTAATATTGTACTGATGCCAATGTTGAGTTTAGCAACAGCACAGTATATCCTTGAAATAATCGTCCTGAAATTTTGACTTTAATATATTAACATCAATCAACTTGAAGAGATGGCTGACAAAAGATTCTTGAAGACATCTTTGTATTTTTCAAATTACTGTCTTGGGAAAAAAAGAGAAATATGTCAAAAATCCTGTGAAATAATAAGGCATACCTGTGAAAACACTATGCAAGCTACGGTAATTGTTGAAGACACTGAGTAGTTTCATATCATTTCATCGCTGATTGCACTGTTTACTTTAAGTGTTGCAAAAAAATGTATGTTCATTTATTTAATTGTTGAGGCCTCTTTCACAGTGCGACGTTAAAGTCACACGTTGAAACAACATTTAACACAGAATAACTCTGCAATGAAAAATCAATGCCCTGTTCACAGTGCACACGCTGCATTGGTGACTAACGCTGCACGTTAAGTGAAAGTACTGCATGCCGTGCGTTATACAAGTTATTAGCTGCGTTAGACTGTTTTCACATGCTCAGTAATGACTCGGAAGCCTATTTTTCATTGCCTGTATGCTCTACTGTATGCGACCATAATGGGGCATTAAGTTGCGTTGCAAATTTTTTGGGGCATTGCGTTGTAATTTGCGTTGCGACTTTAACGTCGCATAAAAACGCCATGTCCTACTGTGAAAGAGGCCTAAAACACTGAAATGTTGCATGGTGTTGCACCAGCAGTGATCGCACCATACAGGTGTTTGAATAAAATTGTACATTCTTTTATTTAACTATTTAGGACACTGACGCATTGGACTGGGTTGCACCACTACTGACTGCACCAGATAGAGGTAGATGTCCTTTCCTTTGCCTATAGTTCACTAAGGATATATGCATGTAATTAGAACCTTTAAAAGGGTCCTAATCAGGTACATCAGGTACATTTGGAATCGCCTGATACACATACAAACCATTTCCATATCTTCTGCAACATTAAAAACTTAAAGTGGATTCGAGATGAACTTTTACACATTGCACAATTGTGTTCCTTTCCTATTGTTTATAGGGCATTCATCAAGCCAAATACTTGTTTGTTTTTGTTTTAATACTCTAATTCCCTATAAACTAAACAAGCCACGCACACAGGTTTTTAGAGAGCCAAGGCACTTTCAGACAGTAGCAAGGGCTCATGGGAGCTCAGTCTGGGCAGGAGGAGGGGGAGGTATTACTAGCCAGAGATTTCAGAGGCAGAGGGGAGGAGGGAGGAGGAGGGGGGATTAGGTTTTTTGCTCAAGATGCAGATAAGCCTGCCTCTGTGTAATGTTTACAAACAACATGGCTGCTGTCATTGTATCACAGGAAGAAATAATCATATTCTATTAAAGCTGTTTGCAGCTAGATTTGTTGTGTAAATTATCTAAACTTTAGATAAGATATATAGACAAGTTACTTGTTATAGTTAGTTTTTCATCTCGGATCCGCTTTAAGGGAACAGACACCGCACCCCACGGCCCACACCTCTAAGCCCAATCTACACCATACGATTCTTTGTACGATTCGATTACGATTCTATTTACAATTCGATTAAATCCGACATGTCCGATCGGGATTCGATGCAATTCGATTTGCCATTGTTTTGCAATTGCAAATCGAACTGCATCGAATCGAATCCTGGTCGGACATGTTGGATTTAATCAAATCATAAATAGAATCATAATCGAATCGTACAAAGAATCGTATCGTGTAGACTGGGCTTTATTTAAAGTGAGGACTGTCCCATACAGGTGTATATAGGAGATATAGATGTATATAGGAGATATAGATTCGTGCAATCTGTAGATACACAGGCACTATATAGATGAACTCTATGTGTTTGGATATGCAGATATGGGGGACAGCTGTCACCAGACTCAAACAGCATTTTTGTCCACAATTATGTCTAACAATCAAAGATGTCTGAAATATACATTATGCATATGTTTTATATGTTTCTATGCAGATTTTTTAATATATATTCTTAAAAACTTTAGACTAGATTATAGTATGCGACCAATACATGTTTTACTACTATTTTAAACGTGTTTTTGCGTTTTGAAGTAATTTTTAATATACAAACCTAAAGTAAATGGTCATAGTTATATTAGATTTAATCATTTATGTGTACATATTCTTTTTATGTTTTATGTTTATATTCTGATTGGCACTCTGAGCTCCGCCATTTGTTTCTAAAAGCACTGTTATTGACCTGAGGAAGCGGCTCTAGCCGTGAAACGCATTGTCTAAGTGCACCAATAAACCTGACCTTTTTTTATCTTGATATCCTACCATCCTTAGTCTTCCACTATGGGACATCTAAAAGGTAGGACAATTCTCAACATGTCTAATTTCTGACAAGTATCGTACATAACTACTTTTTGTATAAATATAGTATATCCTTTCAACCTGGGTGCCTCCTAATCCAATTTTAGAATATTACACAAGACAACATGCTTGGTGGAATAAACCCTCATGGTCAATAATCTCAGTAAGTAAAAAAAAAAAAACCTGTGTCATATGGTGCCTGGAGCACCTATAAAGTCTCTTTAGAGACTCTGCAGCCTCATTTGACATGGCGATTCTGGCATGTCCATTGGCCTGAGGAAGCTGATTTATACCACAAAACATGTTGTCTGCTGTGCCTTTTTGAAATAGTTAAATCTTGGACAAACTCTTTGGGCTCTATTCACAAAGCATTACTGCATTCGGTAATGCTGAAAACAGCTGATTTTACTGATCACCTTCCCAAATTACAATTAACTAAACCTATCTCTGCACAGAAAATCTGAGTTCCCGATTAGTGAGGTAAATTACCGACTTGTGTGGTAATTGCCTCAGGAAATGTCAATTCACAAAGATTTCTGCATTTAATTTACTGGTTAAGTGTTCGGTATTTTACTCCAGCTCACAGCGGCCGATAACTTACTCTCCCCATGCGGTCTCGCATACAGTGGACATACAGCCTTTGGGGAGAGCCAGGCAGCCACTAGGGAGAGCCACACAGCCTGCTTCTCACTCTGATTTGAAGCGATGGGGTATCGGGTGGGTCTTTCACTGTATCAATGCAGAGAAAGCTGACAATTCTGAGGGCTTTCCTGCATCTCTTTATATGTGTAAATCTGTATTCTAGCATACAGAAGAGCTCCCCCTGGTGGCTGCAGCGAATCTAAAGGGATGACAGGCTGCATTGGACAGAATACCTCCGAGTCACACACACAGCTCCCTGCCTGCCCGCTGACCTGCTCCACGCTGGTAAGTGACACTTACCGAGCAGGGCTTAGTGAATTGGGGCAGTTTGTTTAGTAAGTTACCGAACTTCTGCCTCATGTGGGAAAACTTTAGTGAATTTGGAAAAAAAAAGTGTAACATACCGAATGAGGTATTTTATCGACCAAAAATAATTTACCGAACTGCCCATTGTGAATAGAGCCCATTGTGTCTTACTTTAAGGTTTATCAATAATTACTCCCCTGTTAAACTGTTTTTCATTATTTTATTTGCATTGGGTGCCTCTTATCCTGTTTGCAGTGAATATTTACCTTTGTTAGGAGGTTTTTTTTTATTTAACCTTTTAAACATATTTTATTAGCATTTGATCACCTCAATCATCAGAAGTTGAAAGGCCAAGTGAGGGCGGTACTTCCCTATATGCAAAATTATTGGTTGCTCATCTAAGCAACCAAGATTTGTTAACCACTCTTGCAACTTTTTGTCCTCCATCCATACCCTATGAATCATACTACACTATATATTTTTTTAGAAACCATGTTGACACTCTCGTTTTACAAGTGTACAGGTTATAGGTCACATTAAAGGTGAAAAAAAAAATAGAAATTATTAAATTATGGTAAAAAAAAACTTCAGACATCATTTTATTAAAGATGTGTATACTTTTTATATCCGTAGATCCATAGAAGCGCAAGCGCGCAAAACGGCCGTAAGGCTCCTCACCCCACGCACCCACCGCATCCACAGTCACTCATGGTATGTGTCACAATCTTTTTATGCGCATTGATGTATTGCACTTTGCTATGGACTTTTGAATAAAAAGAATGACAGCAGTGCCGGCGCTCTCCTCCTTCTCTTTGCATATAGATACTGCTTTTGCCTGAGCGCGCTGAAGATTCGCTGCTTGCATATCTAGTGTGGCTGTGCTGCCCTCTCCTTCTCCCTGCTTTGCAAAACGGTGCTGCAGTGCCAGCATTTCTGCTCCTTCCACTCTATGACCTTTCAACTACTTTTTATATCCACTGCACATTTGGGTGAGTCTAATCATGCTGCATGTCACTTTAGGAAATAGTTAAAGCTGTCTCTGTTTGGCTGCTTGACAACACATGCACTGTGAATTGTACTGAGCCAATCCAACTAATAGGTACATCTCCACATTATTTACTCAAGAAGTGAAAGGTACAGTTAGCAAATCAAACATGCCAGCTGCTACCCAGTACCCAATTACTTGGAAGCCGTTTATTAATCAGCAGCCCGACAAGCGATGGGTGCTTAGTGCATGTGATTTACCAGCCACTACTTGAAAGTTGAGGAAGTGCAATTCGCTTGGATTTAACCAGGTCATACATTCTGTGGTATGTAAAAAGCTGCAAATGGGGAAGCTTGTAAGTACTTAAAGAGACTCTGAAGCGAGAATAAATCTCGCTTCAGAGCTCATAGTTAGCAGGGGCACGTGTGCCCCTGCTAAACCGCCGCAATAGCGCCACTAAACGGGGGTCCCTTCACCCCCAAACCCCCCACTGCGACACTTGGTCGCAGGCTTGGTCGCTCCTGGAGGCAGGGCTAACAGCTGCAGCCCTGCCTCCATTCACGTCTATCAGCCGCGCATCGCCGCCTCTCCCCCGCCCCTCTCAGTGAAGGAAGACTGAGAGGGGCGGGGGACAGGCGGGAGATACGCGCTGACAGACGCGCATGAGGCAGGGCTGCGGCGGTTAGCCCTGCCCCAACCAGGAAGCGCTCCCCCGCTGCACGGAGGGGGATTTGGGGGTCAAGGGACCCCCGTTAAGCCGCGGGATAGCGGCGTTTTAGCAGGGGCACACGTGCACCTGCTATATATGAGGTCTGAAGCGAGATTTATTCTCGCTTCAGACTCTCTTTAAAGGGAACCTAAACTCAGAGGGATATCGATGTTTCCTTTTAAATAATACCAGTTGCCCAGACAGTCCTGCTGATCTCCTTGGCTCCAGCAGTGGCTGTATCACACACCTGAAACAAGCATGCAGCTAATCCAGTCTGACTTCAGTCATAGCCAGTGGCGGCTCCAGCTTCCGATTTTTGGGGGGGCTCAAGAGGGGCACAATGTCTGGTAGGTGGGGCTCACGGGCACAGGACAAAAAAAATTTATATCTCCTCAGAAATTGTCAATGACAATTACATGCTATAAAGTGCATGCTACAGATACACACCTTTCAGTTTTTTTTTGTTTTTTTTTATTCTAACAAGAGAAAGGAGAGAGAGAGAGAGAGAGAGAGAGAGAGAGAGAGAGAGAGAGAGAGAGAGAGAGAGAGAGAGGAGAGAGAGAGAGAGAGAGAAAGGAGAGAGAGAGAGAGAGAGAAAGGAGAGAGAGAGAGAGAGAGAGAGAAGAGAGAGAGAGAAAGGAGAGAGAGAGAGAGAGAGGAGAGAGAGAGAGAGAGAGGAGAGAGAGAGGAAGGAGAGAGAGAGGAAGGAGAGAGAGGAGGAAGGAGAGAGAGAGGAAGGAGAGAGAGAGAGAGAGAGAGAGAGAGAGAGGAGAGAGAGGAGAGAGAGAGAGAGGAGAGAGAGAGAGGGAGAAAGGAGAGAGAGAGGAAGGAGAGAGAGAGGAAGGAGAGAGGAAGGAGAGAGAGAGAGAGAAGGAGAGAGAGAGAGAGAGAGAGAGAGGAGAGAGAGAGAAAGGAGAGAGAGAGGGAGAGAAAGGAGAGAGAGAGGAAGGAGAGAGAGAGGAAGGAGAGAGAGAGGAAGGAGAGAGAGAGGAAGGAGAGAGAGAGGAAGGAGAGAGAGAGAGGGAGGAGGAGGAGAGAGACACTCCCACACGTTAAAAAAAATAAAATTCAAACTGTTAACAAGCAGATCTTACCTAACGCTTTACACAACTGCGTTCTGCGTGCTCTCAGTGACTTGCAGATAATTTTGCTGACTGCTGGGCCGCAACCGAAGGGAGCCAGTGCATGTGCTCACTGCTCAGAGAAGAATCAGTGCTGGTTGGCAGGTGAGACACCACAGCAATTGGCCTGCAACAAAAATGGATGGAAACTGGTAAAACTGTGGCAAAGCAGGGGCCTGTTGTACAATGGAAACTAAAGATATAAAACTGGTCCAATGGATTGGCAGCTGTCGAAATTTATAACGTGTGACCTATTCTGGTATAGTAAACTTCTGGTAGTGGGCTGAGCTGGAGGCCCCAGGGCAGCTCAGGCCTGGCTGGTGGTGGGATAGGGGGCCCAGGGCAGCTCAGGCCTGGCTGGTGGTGGGATAGGGGGCCCAGGGCAGCTCAGGCCTGGCTGGTGGTGGTGGTCGGATGGGGGGCCCCAGGGCAGCTCAGGCCTGGCTGGGGTGGTGGGATGGGGGATTCCAGGGCAGCTCAGGCCTGGTGGGAAGGCCTCAGGCCTGGCTGGTGGTGGTGGGATGGGGGGGCCCCAGGGTGGGCAGCTCAGGCCTGGTGGGAAGGCCTCAGGCCTGGCTGGTGGTGGTGGGATGGGGGGCCCAGGGCACCTCAGGCCTGGCTGGTGGGAGTGGGGGGCCCCAGGGCAGCTCAGGCCTGGCTGGTGGGAGTGGGGGGCCCCAGCAGGGCAGCTCAGGCCTGACTGGTGGGATGGGGGGGCCCCAGCAGGGCAGCTCAGGCCTGACTGGTGGGATGGGGGGCCCCCAGGGCAGCTCAGGCCTGACTGGTGGGATGGGGGGCCCCAGGGCAGCTCAGGCCTGACTGGTGGTGGTGGTCGGATGGGGGGGGCCCCAGGCCTGGCTGGTGGTGGTGGGATGGGGGGTTCCAGGGCAGCTCAGGCCTGGTGGGAAGGCCTCAGGCCTGGCTGGTGGTGGTGGGATGGGGGGCCCCAGGGCACCGCTCAGGCCTGGCTGGTGGTGGTGGGATGGGGGGCCCCAGGGAGGGCAGCTCAGGCCTGGTGGGAAGGCCTCAGGCCTGGCTGGTGGTGGTGGTGGGATGGGGGGCCCCAGCCCAGGGAGGGCAGCTCAGGCCTGGTGGGAAGGCCTCAGGCCTGCTGGCTGGTGGTGGTGGGGGGGCCCCCAGGGCAGAAAAACAATTTGGAATTAGTTGACGACTGGCTGGCCTGGCTGGAGAGGACAGCCACCGGCGCACCGCACCCACCTTGTTGTCGGAGTTCCGACTTTCCAAGTCCTGCTGCCTGGCTGGCCGTCCTGTCAGCTCCAGCCTCCTCCAGTCCACTCCCGAGCTGTGCCGTGCGCTGTCTGACTGTCCGAGTCCGACCCGGTCTGTGTGGGTCGGTGCCTGGCCTGCCTGCCTGGGTGGGGGTGTGTGTCACTCACACTCGCACTGCGTGACTGGCCTCAGTGGCCTTACTGGCCTGGCGTGCCGCGGCGCAGAGAGAGTGGAGAGTGTGACGCAGGGCGGCAACCGGCTGCGCGGCGGCAAGTGTCACGTGACGCACGCCGGACGTGAGTGACACATCACACTCACACATTTTATAACGCCGTGGTACCTCCCCCTGGGGCGGGCCGCTCCTCTCCCAGTGTCCAGCCAAGAGTGACCCCGCCCTTCTCACCACGCTTTCCTAGTAACTAGCCCGGAGTAACCCGCCCTTCTCCTAGTGTCACCACTGCTCTCCCAGTCCCAGAGTAACCCCGCCCTTCTAGCGTCTACTCCTTTTCCAGCCCAGAGTGACCCGAGGTCGGGTCGGAGCGACACTTGCGGCAGCCGGCGTCGGGGGGGCTTTGAGGGGGGCTAATGAGTTGCCAGCTGGGGCTGAAGCCTGGGTAAGCCCCAGCGTGGCGCCGCCACTGGTCATAGCACCTGATCTGCATGCTTGTTGAGGGGCTGTGGCTAAAAGTATTAGAGACACAGGAGCAGTAGGAGAGTCAGGCAACTGGTATTAGTTTAAAAAGAAAAATCCACATCATGATCAGTTTAGGTTCCCTTTAAGAGAGCTGAAAAAGATTTGAGCCTTTGGCCATCGAAAAGATCTGTAAAGGAATTGATATTTGCAGCATGCCTCTGTGATAGATTAACCACTTGAGGACCACAGTCTTTTCGCCCCTTAAGGACCAGAGCCTTTTTTTCCATTTAGACCACTGCAGCTTTCACGGTTTATTGCTCGGTCATACAACCTACCACCTAAATGAATTTTACCTCCTTTTCTTGTCACTAATACAGCTTTCTTTTGGTGCTATTTGATTGTTGCTGCGAGTTTTACTTTTTATTATATTCATCAAAAAAGACATGAATTTTGTCAAAAAAATGACTTTTTTAACTTTCTGTGCTGACATTTTTCAAATAAAGTTAAATTTCCTATACATTTGAGCAGGAAAGTTATTCTGCTACATGTCTTTGATAAAAAAAAAAACATTCAGTGTATATTTATTGGATTGGGTAAAAGTTATAGCGTTTACAAACTATGGTGCCAAAAGTGAATTTTGCCATTTTGAAGCATCTCTGCCTTTTCTAACCACTTGTCATGTTTCATGAGGTGCTAAAATTCCAGGATAGTATAAATACCCCCCAAATGACCCCATTTTGGAAAGAAGACATCCCAAAGTATTCAGTGAGAGGCATGGTGAGTTCATAGAAGATTTTATTTTTTGTCACAAGTTAGCGGAAAATGACACTTTGTGACAAAAAAAAAAAAGTTTCCATTTCTTCTAACTTGCGACAAAAAAAAAAATGAAATCTGCCACGGACTCACCATGCCCTTCTCTGAATACCTTGAAGTGTCTACTTTCCAAAATGGGGTCATTTGTGGGGTGTGTTCACTGTCCTGGCATTTTGGGGGGTGCCTAATTGTAAGCACCCCTGTAAAGCCTAAAGATGCTCATTGGACTTTGGGCCCCTTAGCACAGTTAGGCTGCAAAAAAGTGCCACACATGTGGTATTGTCGTACTCAGGAGAAGTAGTTTAATGTGTTTTGGGGTGTATTTTTACACATACCCATGCTGGGTGGGAGAAATATCTCTGTAAATGACAATTTTTTGATTTTTTTTACACACAATTGTCCATTTACAGAGATATTTCTCCCACTCAGCATGGGTATGTTTAAAAATACACCCCAAAACACATTATACTACTTCTCCTGAGTACGGCGATACCACATGTGTGGCACTTTTTTGCACCCTAACTGCGCTAAGGGGCCCAAAGTCCAATGAGTACCTTTAGGATTTCACAGGTAATTTTGCGACATTTGGTTTCAAGACTACTCCTCACGGTTTAGGGCCCCTAAAATGCCAGGGCAGTATAGGAACCCCACAAATGACCCCATTTTAGAAAGAAGACACCCCAAGGTATTCCGTTAGGAGTATGGTGAGTTCATAGAAGATTTTTTTTTTGTCACAAGTTAGCGGAAATTGATTTTAATTGTGTTTTTTCACAATGTATCATTTCCGCTAACTTGTGACAAAAAATAACTTGTCACAAAAAATAAAATCTTCTATGAACTCACCATACTCACCATACTTTGGGGAGAATCTGAGGGGTGGGGGGGTGATCAGGAGGGAGCAGGGGGCAGTTTAGGTTTAAAAAAAAAAATAGCGTTGACAGAAAGTGACAGGGAGTGATTGATGGGTGATTAGGGGGGTGATTGGGTGCAAACAGTGGTCTGGGGGGTGGGCAGGGGGGGGGGGTCTGAGGGGTGCTGTGGGTGATCAGGGGGCAGGTTGGAGGGAATCAGTGTGCTTGGGTGCAGACTAGGGTGGCTGCAGCCTGCCCTGGTGGTCCCTCGGACACTGGGACCACCAGGGCAGGAGGCAGCCAGTATAATAGGCTTTGTATACATTACAAAGCCAATTATACTCTTTACATGCGGCGATCCGGGTGCTAGTAACCCGGCGACGCTTCCGAACGGCCAGCGGGTTACAGCGCGAGGGGGGCGGAGCCAGTCGCCGGCGGCTGATCGCGTCACGAATGACGCGATCGCCGCATAACCACGCTTGCCGCCGCCTCCGCCGATGGGCGTATTGCGGTCGTTTAGGCCCAGTCTTTGCCGCCGCCCATCGGCTGGGGGCGGTCAGCAAGTGGTTAAGGTTAGGAGTAAATTGTTGAAGGACATATAAATGAATAAACAGACAGTGAGTTGAGGTGGAGTCTGGAAGATACTTAATAAAGTGTTCCCATGCCCTTTGTGTAGCTAGAATAGAGGGCTATTGAGAGGTAAACAGAGGTGCACCAAGAGCTATGTTCAAAAGGATATATCTAGGGAGGGAACCTAATAGTTTACAGGTAGTCCTCGGTTAACGAACGAGATAGGGACTGCCCGCTCGTTCTTAACCTGAATCTGTCCTTAAGTTGGGACAGCCACCTTTGTCCCCGTTTAAAATGCAGAGTTATTGCAGCGCAAGGTAAATAGAGGACATCTCACCTGATCCCCGGCGGTAGAAGGTCCCCTCGTGGTGCCCGCAAGCAGCGCAGCCCGTCCTCTCGCTCCGTCCACTGTTCCCCGGCGGCTTCTGGCTTCAAATGCGGCGCATAATGACGCAATCAGGAAGAGCCCCCTAGCAATAGAAACAAAGCACCACAGCTGCAGCCACTAGGGCATGCTCTATAGGCCGCCAGGAGAAAAGTGTGATATAAATGTTATTTGTCTTGTCTACTTTTTCTCTTTTATTGAGCATAAATGGCTTCAGTTAGTACTGTTGTGGTACAGTGGTTAGGGTGCTTGCCCACCACACAGTGAGACCCAGGTTCAAATCCCTGCCAACGTGAGTTGGCTTTTATGCTACAAATTCTTAAAGGGAACCTAAACAGAGAAGGATATTGTGAGGAAATGCGGAAAAGCCGCCGCGTGTGCCAAGAGCTAGGCGGCTGACTCCGCGTCCTACGCGGCGGTTTGAACGCGTCTGGTTGTGTGGTAGAACGCGGAGAAGCTGCCGCATGTCCTGACAGCAAAGCGGCTGTTTGCATGCAGCAGCATGTGCTTGGTGTGGCTGGGTCTGTTAGTGCACCTAGGCAGATGGAGAGCTATGCTCGCGCGGGCCTGAATTCAGGACCTTTATACCTGCAGAGGAAGTGTCAGCTGATCAGGAAGGTCAGCTGATTCCTGCAGGACTCATGATTGGCTGAATGGTTCAGGCGGGGCAGCAGAGTCCAGCAACTATATATTCTGCTGCTTATTCAGTTGCTGGTGGTCTGGCATTGCGATCACATACGTGGAAGCACCCAGATCCGTAGTCAGGTCCGCAAGTGTGCCGGGACCAGCTGGAGCTGTAATACTACACTTAGCTAGTTTCTGTTGATAGCTTAAAGTACTAGTTTGATTGTGATGATCTGTTATGACCTTTTGCCTGCCTGACTATCCTCCTGAACTCTGATCTTGTACCTCGATATTTCTGATACTCTGTTGCCGAACCCCGGCTCGTCCTTAGACTCTGCTTCTGCCTACTGATCTTGTACCTCGATATTTCTGATACCCTGTTGCCGAACCCTGCCTGTACCTGACTCCGCCTTTGCCTCTTGATATTGTACTTTATCTGTCCGTGTGTGTACGACCTGGCTTGTCCGACCTCGAGAACCGACCTCACTGTTGGAGGCGGTTCCCCGTTCTATCAGTGACACTTCCTCCAGAGTGTTACTTTTAGACAATCCTTCCTATTCGCAGCCTGACTCCTCCCGTCTTGGAGAGTCCAGGTCTTCGGAAGGAATCCGTGCAGTATACCTTACTGCGCTGAGGCTTAGTCCTCAAAGTGTTACTGTTACACCAAACACTACATTCTACTCAGGTGAACAGAGGTTAGCTGGAATATTGGATTATCGGTGATACTGCAGATCACTTATAATCTGGTATACATCTGTATTCCCAGTGATACTGCAGATCACCGGTAATCAGATCCTCTCTGTGCTTCACCAATCGTTACAGAACGCCAGACCAAAAAACAGATGGACGCACGTGCTGACCCTCTGACTGTGCTTGCCACTTCGGTGGATAGCATCCATCAAGCACTGGGCCAGCACAAAGCCTTAATTGATGCCCTATCAGGCTCTGTGCGAACCCTTCAGATGTCAGTTGATTCGGTGCGATCCCCTCCTAGTGATGACATACGTATGCCCGTACCTGATAAATTTTCCGGCCACAAGTCTGACTTTCGGAATTTTAAGAGTAGAGTGTTATCATATTTTGAGCTGAGACCCCGATCCTCGGGAACTGAGACCCATCGGGTCATATTTATTAAGACCTTACTAACTGGTGACTCCCAGACCTGGGCGTACAATTTGCCGGCCAGTGACTTAGCCCTTACCTCGGTAGAGGAATTCTTTAAAGCCATGGCAGTGATTTACGACGACCCTGACCTTGCTGCGACCTCTGAGCGGAAGCTTAAGCTTTTGTGGCAAGGCAGGGGTTTCCAGTCGAAGATTACGTGGCCGAATTTCGTAGGTGGTCAGTTACGGCCAGGTTTGACACCTATGCCCTGTTAGATTACTTTCTGTCTGGGTTGTCGGATGAGGTCTCCGACCTAATGTTAAGCCAACCCGAGCCCAAGACAGTCGATGAGGCCATCTCGTCGGCCATTCGAATCGACCGTAGGCTACGCCATCAGAGACAAACTAGGGGCAGTCATCGTGTCAGGGTGACTTCCTACGCAGCACCTCCTGCTGCACCCCTAGTAACTCCATCTCCTGCTGTCTCATCGTCTCCGGTCTTGCCGCCACCTGAACCGATGCAGATCGGTCGATCTAAGTTGACCCAAGTGGAGAGAAGACGGAGAATGTCTGAGCAATTATGTCTATACTGTGGTGAAGGGGGGCATAGGGTACGAGACTGTTCCATTAAACCGGATAAAAATAAGCCGGGAAACCCTACCGCCTAGGAGTTGTAAGGGGTGACACCCTGGGCGCCCAACTCACACCCCTAAAAGAAAGACGTTTGCTCCTTCCTTGTACGATTACGTGGGGGGACAAATCTGAAGCCACAGAGGCCTTTCTTGATTCAGGCTCCGCGGCTAACTTTATGAGTTCAGAGTTCGCAGAAAAGTTGGGCATTCCGCTCACCCCAGTAAGACCACCTATCCAGGTTACTGCTGTGGACGATTCCCCGCTGCAAAGGGACCGTCCGCTGTCTCAGACACCAGAGGTGGAAGTCACTATTAGGGTTCTGCATAACGAAAGTCTAAGTTTCTTTGTATAACACATGACCAACTCCACAATTGTTTTGGGTATGTCCTGGCTGCAGCTCCATTCGCCACAGATTAATTGGGCTGCTGGACAATTAACTAGTTGGTCAGACTTCTGTTCCCAACAGTGTCTAGGGAAGGTGACTTTAGGTCAGACCAAGTTTCATGTGGAGGGTGTTCCCGAGCAATACTCCGAGTTCTCGGATGTATTCTGTCCCAAGGCTGCTGACAAGTTACCACCTCATCGTCCTTTCGATTGCCCCATCGATCTCCGTGCCGGTTGTATGCCCCCTAGGGGTCACCTGTATAATTTGTCTGGACCAGAGAAAATAGCGATGCAGGAGTACATTCGTGACAATTTAGCCAAAGGGTTCATTCGCCCCTCCCGGTCGCCTGCAGGGGCCGGTTTCTTTTTTGTTAAGAAGAAAGACGGAGGGCTTCAACCTTGCATCGACTACCGTGGCCTGAATAAAATCACGGTGAAGAATCGTTATCCGTTACCATTGATAGACGATTTATTTACGCAGGTCACGAACGCCAAGATCTTTTCAAAATTAGATCTGAGGGGTGCATACAACCTGATCCGCATTAGAAAGGGCGATGAATGGAAGACGGCCTTCAACACTCCCGACGGGCATTACGAGTACTTAGTGATGCCCTTCAGGTTGTGCAATGCGCCAGCCGTCTTCCAAGAATTAATCAACGAGGTATTCAGGGAGGTGTTGGGTAGATTTGTGCTAGTATACCTTGACGATATACTGATCTATTCCAACAACCTCTCCGAGCACAGGGTCCATGTTAAATTCGTGTTGGACAAATTGAGGCAAAATATGCTGTATGCCAAGGTGGAGAAATGTATTTTCGAGGTGACCACTGTCACATTTTTAGGGTATGTGATTTCCACCTCAGGCTTGTCAATGGATCCTGCCAAGGTCACAGCTGTCCTGGAATGTCCACAGCCAGTGGGGTTGAAGCCCCTGCAGAGATTTTTAGGTTTTGCGAACTACTATAGGAGGTTCATAAAGGGGTACTCCACGATAATTGCCCCTCTCACCAGTCTCACAAAAAAGGGGGCAGATACCACCCACTGGTCTCCTGAGGCTGTGGCAGCCTTTTCGCACTTGAAAAAACTGTTTTGCTCAGCGCCTATTTTAAGACATGTAGACACGTCCTTTCCCTTTATTGTGGAGGTTGACGCTTCGGAGGTTGGGGTAGGGGCGGTGCTGTCTCAGCGGTCAGGGTTACAAGGCAGATTGCATCCATGCGCTTATTTTTCCCGTAGGTTTTCTCCGGCAGAGAAAAACTACGACATAGGCAACCGGGAACTTCTGGCCATTAAATTGGCATTTGAAGAATGGCGCCACTGGTTGGAGGGGGCAGAGCACACGATCACGGTTTATACTGATCGCAAAAATTTGGAATACATCGAGGGGGCTAAGAGACTAAGTCCCCGACAGGCCCGTTGGTCTTTATTTTTTACGAGATTCATATTTATTATCACGTACACTCCAGGCAGCAAAAACATCAAGGTAGATGCCCTGTCCAGATGTTTTTCGAATTAGAGACAGCACAGCCCCCCGCTCCTGAGTCCATCATCCCGCAAAGGCTGGTATTAGCAGCCACAGAGACCTGGGAGGATTGGACAAAGGCTTTGGGTCCCTTTCAGCAGGATGTCCCTGAGGGAAAACCAGAGGGGGTTTTGTTTATCCCACTGCCTTTTCGTCTACAGGTCTTACAAATGTTTCACGCCCATAAGAATGCTGGTCACCCTGGTGCTGCCAGAACGCAGGATCTGATTGCCAGGTGTGCTTGGTGGCCTTCTATGGCAACAGACTGCAAGGAGTATGTCAGGGAGTGTGCGGTATGTGCCAAGAGTAAACCCTCCCGGCAGGCACCTGTCGGTACCTTGCAGCCTTTGCCTGCCCCGAGTGAACCATGGACCCACTTGTCCATGGATTTTGTGGGTGAACTCCCCAGGTCTGAAGGCATGTCGGTCATTTGGGTGGTAGTCGACCGCTTCAGCAAAGTGGCCCATTTCGTGCCCTTGAAAGGACTCCCCTCGGCCCAGGAATTGGCCGACCTATTTATCGTTCACATTTTCCGGCTGCACGGCATTCCGGAAAACATTGTGTCCGATCGGGGAGTCCAATTCATCTCTAAATTCTGGAGGGCATTTTGCCACCAAATGGGCATGAAGCTGTCTTTCTCGTCAGGCTACCACCCACAGACCAATGGGCAGACCGAACGTATTAATCAGTCTTTAGAACAGTTCTTAAAGGGAAGGTTCAGGGAGGGTGGGGAAAAAATAAAAATCAATTTCCACTTACCTGGGGCTTCCTCCAGCCCGTGGCAGGCAGGAGGTGCCCTCGCCGCCGCTCCGCAGGCTCCCGGTGGTCTCCGGTGGCCGACCCGACCTGGCCAGGCCGGCTGCCAGGTCGGGCTCTTCTGCGCTCCAAGTCCTTGTACTTCTGCGTCCCACGCCGGCGTCATCGGACGTCCGCCGGGCTGTACTGCGCATGCGCAGTAGTTCTGCGCATGCGCAGTACAGCCCGGCGGACGTCCGATGACGTCAGAGCGCCGGCGTGGGACGCAGAAGTACAAGGACTTGGAGCGCAGAAGAGCCCGACCTGGCAGCCGGCCTGGCCAGGTCGGGTCGGCCACGGGAGACCACCGGGAGCCTGCGGAGCGGCGGCGAGGGCACCTCCTGCCTGCCACGGGCTGGAGGAAGCCCCAGGTAAGTGGAAATTGATTTTTATTTTTTAGGCACCCTCCCTGAACCTTCCCTTTAAGATGTTACGTTGCGGAGACACAGAATGATTGGGTAAAGTTTCTGGCTTTTGCAGAATTCGCACAGAATAATTTGAAGAGCTCCTCTTCTGGTTTTTCTCCATTCCAGATTGTGACAGGGAGGTCGCCCAAGTTCTCCCCGCTGCCAGTTGCCTCTTCTCCGTTTCCCGCACTGGAGGATTGGCAGAAGTCACTCAGGGGCAATTGGGGAATTGTTAGAGAGAATTTGCAGAAAGCGTTCCAAAGTCAAAAGGGTCAAGCGGACAAGAGACGTTCCATGGAATGGAAGTTTCAGCCAGGGGATTTAGTCTGGGTGTCCACACGTCACTTGACTCTGAAGCAGCCATCTGCCAAACTGGGCCCCAGGTTTGTGGGTCCATTTTCTGTGACCAAGAAGATCAACAACGTCACTTATGCCATTGATCTTCCTGCCAGCATGCGGGGCGTAAGGTTGTTTCACGTGTCCCTGCTCCACCTCCTGTGATGGTGGAGGACCAACCCGAGTATGAGGTAGAAAAAATCTTAGATTCACGCATTGTACAGAACTCAGTACAATATCTGGTGCATTGGAAAGGGTATGGCATTGAGGAGAGACAATGGGTACCTAGGAGCCGCATGCATGCGGACGAATTAAGGAAAGAGTTTCACGCTTTACATCCCGAGAAACCTGGTAGGAGTTGTCCGGAGTCCACTCCTCGGGGGGGGTACTGTGAGGAAACGCGGAAAAGCCGCCGTGTGTGCGAAGAGCTAGGCGGCTGACTCCGCGTCCTACGCGGCGGTTTGCACGCGTCTGGTTGTGTGGTAGAACGCGGAGAAGCCACCGCATGTCCTGACAGCAAAGCGGCTGTTTGCATGCAGCAGCATGTGCTTGGTGTGGCTGGGTCTGTTAGTGCACCTAGGCAGATAGAGAGCTATGCTCGCGCGGGCCTGAATTCAGGACCTTTATACCTGCAGAGGAAGTGTCAGCTGATCAGGAAGGTGAGCTGATTCCTGCAGGACTCATGATTGGCTGAATGGTTCGGGCGGGGCAGCAGAGTCCAGCAACTATATATTCTGCTGCTTATTCAGTTGCTGGTGGTCTGGCGTTGCGATCACATACGTGGGAGCACCCAGATCCGTAGTCAGATCCGCAAGTGTGCCGGGACCAGCTGGAGCTGTAATCCTACACTTAGCTAGTTTCTGTTGATAGCTTAAAGTACTAGTTTGATTGTGATGATCTGTTATGACCTTTTGCCTGCCTGACTATCCTCCTGAACTCTGATCGTGTACCTCGATATTTCTGATACTCTGTTGCCGAACCCCGGCTCGTCCTTAGACTCTGCTTCTGCCTACTGATCTTGTACCTCGATATTTCTGATACCCTGTTGCCGAACCCTGCCTGTACCTTTGCCTCTTGATATTGTACTTTATCTGTCCGTGTGTGTACGACCTGGCTTGTCTGACCTCGAGAACCGACCTCACTGTTGGAGGCGGTTCCCCGTTCTATCAGTGACACTTCCTCCAGAGTGTTACTTTTAGACAATCCTTCCTATTCGCAGCCTGACTCCTCCCGTCTTGGAGAGTCCAGGTCTTCGGAAGGAATCCGTGCAGTATACCTTACTGCGCTGAGGCTTAGTCCTCAAAGTGTTACTGTTACACCAAACACTACATTCTACTCAGGTGAACAGAGGTTAGCTGGTATATTGGATTATCGGTGATACTGCAGATCACTTATAATCTGGTATACATCTGTATTCCCAGTGATACTGCAGATCACCGGTAATCAGATCCTCTCTGTGCTTCACCGATCGTTACAGATATGGATTTTTCCTTTTAAAATAATACCAGTTGCCTGAATCGCCTGCTGATCATGTGTCTCTAATACTTTTAGCCACATCCCCTGAACAAGCATGCAGATCAGGTGCTCTGACTGAAGTCAGACTGGATTAGCTGCATGCTTGTTTCAGGGTGTGATTCAGCCACTATTGCAATCACAAAGATCAGCTGGACTGCCAGGCAACTGGTATTGTTTACAGGAAACATCCATATCACTCTCAGTTAAGGTTCCCTTTAAGCAACCTAATGTTTCTATTGCATTGAGCATAAATGGTAAATGCTAGGCCAGCTTCAGTTAGTACTGTTGTGGTACAGCGGTTAGGGTGACTTGCCCACCACACAGTGAAACCCGGGTTCGATTCCCAGCCATGGTATGTAAACTGGTTTTTGAAATAGTTTAATTCCCTGGCAGATGAGACTCTCCTCCCTCCGGTAGGTTCCCTTTAAGCAACCTAATGTTTCTATTGCATTGAGCATAAATGGAGGAGGAGGAGGGAATAGGTAGAAGGGTAGAAGGGTGGAGGGTGGAGGGTGGAGGGAGGAGGGACCCACAAGAGGCTAATTAAAATCTCCCTAGCAGAGTGTGTAGCAGCTGTCCCATAACTAATTAGTGTAGGCAGACAACTGAGTCAAATGGTATAAGGACCTTGCTTGGAGGAGGGAGGGGGGCGGGCCTCCAGCAGTGATGTGTATTTCACTCAATCAGGTGTGCCTCCAGGTATTAGAGCCCTTGAAACATGGTTTCTATAATTTTTCCAGCCGGTAGAATTTTTAAAAATTTTCAAAGTTCGCCTCCCCATTGAAGTCTATTGCGGTCCGCAAACTTTTTCGCGAACCGAACCTTTCGCGGAGGTTCGCGAACCGAAAAACGGAGGTTCGCGACATCTCTACATGTGAAGCCAGAAGCCGCCGGGGGAACAGTGGACGGAGCGAGAGGACGGGCTGCGCAGCTTCCGGGCAGCACGAGGGGACCTTCTACCACCGAGGATCAGGTGAGATGTCCTCTATTTACCTTCCGCTGCAATAACTATGCATTTTAAACGGGTCAGAACAGGTAGTCCCCGGTGGGCGTGATGTCATGCGACGGGGCGGAGCTAAGGTCGCGGCATTCGTATCGGCGGGTCGTTCGTAAGTTGGACATTCGTAACCCGGGGACTACCTGTACTCTCAAGAGATACATAAGGCTTAGTAGAATCCGGGTTCCACTAATGTCTGGCCATATCCAAAGCTGCAGGTAGTAATAAAAGGAGATACACGGAGCCCCAAATCCCCACATTTCTTAAGAAGTACCATTACGTCATATGGGACTCTAGCTTTTTTGCCATTCCATATAAAGTGATTTATGCATCTTTTAAGGTCATTTAAAGGGACTCCGAGCAGTGCAGAAACTATGGAAAGATGCATATCATTTTAAAGCTCTCTTTCGCCTCTTTCCAATGATATATAAACCGCCGCCCTATGCCTTTTAGTTTTCGCTATTTTCGTGATTGAAATTGCCACGGCCGCGAATTCAATCGCGAAGATATCGAAAACTAAAAAGCGTAGGGTGACGATTTAGGTGTCGCCAGAAAGAGGAGAAAGAGAGCTTTAAAATGATATCCATCTTTTTATAGTTAGGTTGTATTACACAGGGCGACTTTTTCCTAAAGTCAGCAGCTCCATTCTGCTGAATGGAGCTGCTGACACTGGGGAAAGTGTCATCCTGTGTAATACAAGTAACTATGGAAAGATGGATATCATTTTAAAGCTCTCTTTCTCCTCTTTCTGGCGACACCTAAATCGTCGCCCTACGCCTTTTAGTTTTCTCTATTTTCGCGATTGAGATCGCGGCCACGGCAATTTAAATCACGAAAATATCGAAAACTAAAAGGCGTAGGGTGGCGGTTTATATATCATTGGAAAGAGGAGAAAGAGAGCTTTAAAATGATATGCATCTTTCCATAATTTCTGCACTGCTCGGAGTCCCTTTAAGGACTTACGCACTGGGAACTGTAAAGTTCTAAAAAGATACAAAATTTTAGGGAGAAGAACATCTTGAATGCTACTGAACATTCGGACCAAGATAGCCAAAATTTAGACATAGACGTGCACTCTGTCTTGACAGTGGATATTAAAGGGATAACGTTGTTCTTGAAAAGGTAATCTGACTTATGAGAGTTTATCCCCAAATAAGGAACTTCAGAGGCAGCCCAGGGAAATTTGAAATTGTCTGATATGCTCAATTTCAGAGAGGGAGGAAATCTATGCAAAAAATCTTGGGACGCAAATTCAACGTATAATTAACAGCCAGTGCAGGGTTAAAGCAAAACAGTTAGTTATAATTAGTTTCTGGTACAAATGCACTGGCAATACTGAAAAGTGAGTCCAGTTCCATAAGCTGATTGGTTTACAGGCTAGCTAATGCAGACATGTAAAGCAGGTTCAAACCACATTCATGCTTAGTGCTGGTAATCAAAGATCGCTGCTAGTAGGCAAAACAAGATGGGGGCGAGACTGATGAGGGCTATCACATCCAGCATGTGTCACACCAGCAATCCGACAAGTTTCTCCGAACTTTCGGCTTCCTCAAGGGGGCATGCATAATTGCATCATTTCAGACACACTATTTCACTCCAAGCCTGGCCAATTGGGCAAGGTCCAACTGCCCCCCACTCACTCAGAGCGGTGAGGCAGGGCAACAGGACACAACACCAGCAAGCAAAGAATCACAATTGCGTCCATTTCATCACTGTCAGCCCACCCGGCCGCTTGGGATGGCAAGGGAGGGAATGAGGACAGAACAAGGGAAACAAGCACAACTGCCGGCCTGAGAAACCACATACATGATATAAACACTATCCCATGGCCATCAAGTGCAAGGCCCAATCCTAATAAAGATTGTTAATAATAAAATATATTACAAAAATGTAAGAGATGTACTCAATTTTGTCAGATACTATATTTATAATATACATGTATATACCGTTGATGTCGTGCTGACTCTTTTATGCTCCTGACCTTGATAGGACCAGGCCTTTTTGTGATTTATGCTGAATAATTTCCTTCTTCCTGCACACGTTGTAGGAAGATATACTATATATTTTTGGCTTAATCTTCAGTCTGCTACTTATACTGCAATTCCCTGGGATAATATAATGCTCCAGCTCACTTCATAAAATGTTGCTTTTATTACAAGCTTTTGATTTATAGTTCAGTATTTGGCAGTATATTATACATTATCTATTTGTAACTGTATCACTTGATTTGTAAATATTTTGAGAAGAAAATAGATCCTCTGAAGGAGAGGGCTGTAAGTGTGGTGGAGGTTTATTGTGTTTTCAAATGAACAATCTTTCATACACATCTTTGAAACACATAAAATAAAAGACAAGTATAGCTTAGTACAATACTACCCAAATACCTCTATAATAAAAAACATGTCCAACCTGTATGCAAGAATATCACCAATTTCACTAAACTAGTGTGTGTGTGTGTGTGTGTGTGTGTGTGTGTGCGTGCGTGCGTGCGTGCGTGCGTGCGTGCGTGCGTGCGTGTCCATCCCTGCCACCCCAGCCGTCATACACTGATTGCTATTATAACTAAGAGGCGCCACAGGGCCCACACCCTCCCCAACACCTTAGGGCTCTTTCACATCAGAGCTTGCGTTGGAGAACGCTCAAAGCATACGTTTTGTTGTATGCATTTTAACTACTTCCCGACCGCCGTATAGACAAATGGCGGCCGGGAAGCAGACGCCGCAAGGACCGCCGTATTGACAAATGGCGGCGGTCCTTGTTTGGGCATGGGCGGAGCGATCGCGTCATCCGTGACGCGATCCTCCGCCTCCGCCTGTCGCCGCTCACTCGCCGCAACATCCCGCCGGCCATACGGAAGCGCCGGCGGGATGTTAACCCGACGATCGCCGCATACAAAGTGTATAATACACTTTGTAATGTTTACAAAGTGTATTATACAGGCTGCCTCCTGCCCTGGTGGTCCCAATGTCCGAGGGACCACCAGGGCAGGCTGCAGCCACCCTAGTCTGCACCAAGCACACTGATTTCCCCGCCCCAGATCGCCCACAGCACCCATCAGACCCCCCCCTGCCCACCCCCGAGACCCCTGTTTGCACCCAATCACCCCCCTAATCACCCATCAATCACTCCCTGTCACTATCTGTCAACGCTATTTTTTTTTATACCCCCCCCCCTGCCCCCTGCTCCCTCCTGATCACCCCCCCACCCCCCAGATTCTCCCCAGACCCCCCCCCCAGACCCCCCCCCATGCACTGTATGCATCTATCCCCCCTGATCACCTGTCAATCACCTGTCAATCACCTGTCAATCACCCGTCAATCACCCATCAATCACCCATCAATCACCCCCTGTCACTGCCGCCCATCAATCAGCCCCTAACCTGCCCCTTGCGGGCAATCTGATCACCCCCCCACACCAATAGATCGCCCGCAGATCCGACATCAGATCACCTCCCAAATCCATTGTTTACATCTATTCTCTCCTCTAAACACACACTAATTACCCATCAATCACCCATCAATCACCCCCTGTCACTTTTACCTATCAGATCAGACCCTAATCTGCCCCTTGCGGGCACCCAATCACCCGCCCACACGCTCAGATTGCCCTCAGACCCCCCCTTATCAATTCACCAGTGCATTCATTACATCTGTTCTTCCCTGTAATAACCCACTGATCACCTGTCAATCACCTATCACCCATCAATCACCCCCTGTCACTGCCACCCATCAATCAGCCCCTAACCTGCCCCTTGCGGGCAATCTGATCACCCACCCACACCATTAGATCGCCCGCAAACCCGCCGTCAGATTACCTCCCAAATGTATTGTTTACATCTGTTATCTTCTCTAAACACCCACTAATTACCCATCAATCACCCACCAATCACCCCCTATCACTGTTACCTATCAGATCAGACCCTAATCTGCCCCTTGCGGGCACCCAATCACCCGCCTACACGCTCAGATTACCCTCAGACCCCCCCTTATCAATTCGCCAGGGCATTATTTACATCTATCCTTCCCTGTAATAACCCACTGATCACCTGTCAATCACCTGCCAATCACCTATCACCCATCAATCACCCCCTGTCACCCCCTGTCACTGCCACCCAACAATCAGCCCCTAACCTGCCCCTTGCGGGCAATCTGATTACCCACCCACACCAATAGATCGCCCGCAGATCCGACATCAGATCACCACCCAAGCGCAGCGTTTACTCTCCTCTAAACACCCACTAATTACCCATCAATCACCCCCTATCACCACCTGTCACTGTTACCCATCAGATCAGACCCTAATCTGCCCCTTGCCGGCACCCAATCACCCGCCTACACGCTCAGATTACCCTCAGACCCCCCTTTATCAATTCGCCAGTGCAATATTTACATCTGTTCTCCCCTGTAATAACCCACTGATTACCTGTCAATCACCTGTCAATCACCTATCAATCACCCATCAATCACCCCCTGTCACTGCCACCCATCAATCACCCCCTGTCACTGCCACCCATCAATCACCCGCTGTCACTGCCACCCATCAATCAGCCCCTAACCTGCCCCTTGCGGGCAATCTGATCACCCACCCACACCAATAGATCGCTCGCAGATCCGACGTCCGATCACCTCCCAAGTGCAGTGTTTACATCTGTTCTCTACCCTAAACACCCACTAATTACCCATCAATCACCCCCTGTCACTGCTACCTATCAGATTAGACCCCTATCTGCCCCTAGGGCACTCAATCACCCGCCCACACCCTCAGAATGCCCTCAGACCCCAGCCCTGATCACCTCGCCAGTGCATTGCTTGCATCTATTCCCCCCTCTAATCACACCTTGAGACACCCATCAATCACCTCCTGTCACCCCCTAGCACACCTACCCATCAGATCAGGCCCTAATTTGCCCCGTGTGGGCTCCTGATCACTCGGCCAAACCCTCAGATCCCCCTCAGACCCCCTTCCGATCACCTCCCCAGTGCATTGATTGCATCTATTTTCCCCTCTAACCACCCCCTGAGACACCCATCAATCACCTCCTGTCACCCCCCTAGCACTCCTATCCATCAGATCAGGCCCAATACAACCTGTCATCTAAAAGGCCACCCTGCTTATGACCGGTTCCACAAAATTCGCCCCCTCATAGACCACCTGTCATCAAAATTTGCAGATGCTTATACCCCTGAACAGTCATTTTGAGACATTTGGTTTCCAGACTACTCACGGTTTTGGGCCCGTAAAATGCCAGGGCGGTATAGGAACCCCACAAGTGTCCCCATTTTAGAAAAAAAGACACCCCAAAGTATTCTGTTAGGTGTATGACGAGTTCATAGAAGATTTTATTTTTTGTCAAAAGTTAGCGGAAATTGATTTTTATTGGTTTTTTTCCACAAAGTGTCACTTTCCGCTAACTTTTGACAAAAAAATAAAATCTTCTATGAACTCGTCATACATCTAACAGAATACCTTGGGGTGTCTTCTTTCTAAAATGGGGTCACTTGTGGGGTTCCTATACTGCCCTGGCATTTTAGGGGCCCTAAACCGCGAGGAGTAGTCTAGAAAACAAATGCCTCAAAATGACCTGTGAATAGGACGTTGGGCCCCTTAGCGCACCTAGGCTGCAAAAAAGTGTCACACATGTGGTACCGCCGTACTCAGGAAAAGTAGTATAATGTGTTTTGGGGTGTATTTTTACACATACCCATGCTGGGTGGGAGAAATTTCTATGTAAATGGACAATTGTGTGTAAAAAAAACCAAACAATTGTCATTTACAGAGATATTTCTCCCACTTAGCATGGGTATGTGTAAAAATACACCCCAAAACGCATTATACTACTTCTCCTGAGTACGGCGGTACCACATGTGTGGCACTTTTTTACACCCTAAGTACGCTAAGGGGCCCAAAGTCCAATGAGTACCTTTAGGATTTCACAGGTCATTTTGCGACATTTGGTTTCAAGACTACTCCTCACGGTTTAGGGCCCCTAAAATGCCAGGGCAGTATAGGAACCCCACAAATGACCCCATTCTAGAAAGAAGACACCCAAAGGTATTCCGTACGAAGTATGGTGAGTTCATAGAAGATTTTATTTTTTGTCACAAGTTAGCGGAAAATGACACTTTGTGAAAAAAAACTATTAAAATCAATTTCCACTAACTTGTGACAAAAAAATAAAAACTTCTATGAACTCACCATACTCCTAACGGAATACCTTGGGGTGTCTTCCTTCTAAAATGGGGTCATTAGTGGGGTTCCTATACTGCCCTGGCATTTTAGGGGCCCTAAACCGCGAGGAGTAGTCTTGAAACAAAAATGACCTGTGAAATCCTAAAGGTACTCATTGGACTTTGGGCCCCTTAGTGCAGTTAGGGTGCAAAAAAGTGCCACACATGTGGTATCGCCGTACTCGGAGAAGTAGTATAATGTGTTTTGGGGTGTATTTTTACACATACCCATGCTGGGTGGGAGAAATACCTCTGTAAATGACAATCTTTTGATTTTTTTTACACACAATTGTCCATTTACAGAGGTATTTCTCCCACCCAGCATGGGTATGTGTAAAAATACACCCCAAAACACATTGTACTACTTCTCCCGAGTATGGCGATACCACATGTGTGGCACTTTTTTGCACCCTAACTGCGCTAAAGGGCCCAAAGTCCAATGAGTACCTTTAGGATTTCACAGGTCATTTTTGAGAAATTTCGTTTCAAGACTACTCCTCACGGTTTAGGGCCCCTAAAATGCCAGGGCAGTATAGGAACCCCACAAATGACCCCATTTTAGAAAGAAGACACCCCAAGGTATTCCGTTAGTAGTATGGCAAGTTCATAGAAGATTTTATTTTTTGTCACAAGTTAGCGGAAATTGATTTTAATTGTGTTTTTTCACAAAGTGTCATTTTCCGCTAACTTTTGACAAAAAATTAAATCTTCTATGAACTCACCATATTCCTAACGGAATACCTTGGGGTGTCTTCTTTCTAAAATAGGGTCATTTGTGGGGTTCCTATACTGCCCTGGCATTTTAGGGGCCCTAAACCGTGAGGAGTAGTCTTGAAACGAAATTTCTCAAAATGACCTGTGAAATCCTAAAGGTACTCATTGGACTTTGGACCCTTTAGCGCAGTTAGGGTGCAAAAAAGTGCCACACATGTGGTATCGCCGTACTCAGGAGAAGTAGTATAATGTGTTTTGTGGTGTATTTTTACACATACCCATGCTGAGTGGGAGAAAGATCTCTGTAAATGGACAATTGTGTGTAAAAAAAATTAACAAATTGTCATTTACAGAGATATTTCTCCCACCCAGCATGGGTATGTGTAAAAATACACCCCAAAACACATTATACTACTTCTCCTGAGTACGGCAATACCACATGTGTGGCACTTTTTTGCAGCCTAACTGCGCTAAGGGGTCCAAAGTCCAATGAGCACCTTTAGGCTTTACAGGGGTGCTTACAATTTAGCACCCCCCAAAATGTCAGGACAGTAAACACACCCCACAAATGACCCCATTTTGGAAAGTAGACCCTTCAAGGTATTCAGAGAGGGGCATGGAGAGTCCGTGGCAGATTTCATTTTTTTATGTCGCAAGTTAGAAGAAATGGAAACTTTTTTTTTTTTTTTCTCACAAAGTGTCATTTTCCGCTTACTTGTGACAAAAAATAATATCTTCTATGAACTCACTATGCCTCTCAGTGAATACTTTGGGATGTCTTCTTTCCAAAATGGGGTCATTTGGGGGGTATTTATACTATCCTGGAATTCTAGCCCCTCATGAAACATGACAGGGGGTCAGAAAAGTCAGAGATGCTTGAAAATGGGAAAATTCACTTTTTGCACCAGAGTTTGTAAATGCTATAACTTTTACCCAAACCAATAAATATACACTGAATGGGTTTTTTTTTTTTATCAAAAACATGTTTGTCCACATTTTTCGCGCTGCATGTATACAGAAATTTTACTTTATTTGAAAAATGTCAGCACAGAAAGTTAAAAAAATCATTTTTTTGCCAAAATTCATGTCTTTTTTGATGAATATAATAAAAAGTAAAAATCGCAGGAGCAATCAAATAGCAGCAAAAGAAAGCTTTATTAGTGACAAGAAAAGGAGCCAAAATTCATTTAGGTGGTAGGTTGTATGAGCGAGCAATAAACCGTGAAAGCTGCAGTGGTCTGAATGGAAAAAAAGTGGCCGGTCCTTAAGGGGTAGAAAGCCCTAGGTCCTCAAGTGGTTAATGCGTTTTGATATGCGTTGCACTGCAGTGAGTGTGCGTTTTTAATCCGTTTTCAATGCGTTACAGCACATAGGAAAACGCAGGTAATTTTTTTTTCTTTTAGTTTTCAACTTTCTACATTGTTCCTCTGTTGCATTCTGGGGCTGATTGCCTGCGTTAACGGATTAAAAACGCGCATAGTGTGCGTTTTACATTGACTAACATTGTAACGCATAAAGCTAGCGTTGGCCGAAAAACTGCACCTGGGTGCAGTGTAACGCAACGCACAAAAAGGCTGCGTTATATGGGAAAGCTAAAATTAAAGTCCATGGACTTTCATTTCACCTTGGGTAGCGCAAACTTTACCCGTTGCGTTGAAACGCAGAAAATCTGCCCTAATTTGAAAGAGCCCTTAATATCTAGTTATAGGGCTTGCAGTCACTGCCATGTATCCCCTTTTCTTATTTCTTTCTGCTTCAAACACAATTAAGAATGACAGCTGAATGAATTCTGCGCTCCCTCCTACACTGCGCCCTGAGGCTAGAGCCTCTCCAGCCTATGCCTCGGCCCGGCCCTGTGTGTGTGTGTGTGTGTGTGTGTGTGTTTTGTTTCACAGAGCTTTGGATTCTTGTTAAACTACGGAGCATCACTCTACTTGCCTGATAAACATTTCACGCAGGGATGTTTTACTATACTGACAGTAAACTTGTCACCTCTACAGTCCTTGACTTGTAGTTCCTCTAAAAAACACGAGGGTCTTTTCGATTGCCTAATTTGACCCTATGGTTTGGTTCTGGTTTTGCATCCATTAGGCAGCTCCTCAGAGGCTAAAAAGTGTCCGTGTTAGGGCCGCATGCAAGTGCTCCAGTCCTGTGGATGGTATATAATCAGCATCCCTGGTATGAAAGGCAATCATGGATCAACCATTAACCAAGTCTTTCTAAACAGCCTTCCTGTGCCTTATGCAACATCCAGATCTTTTGAATTGGATAAAGCAATATTTATTATCAGGCTACACTCCCTACTGGAGTAGGGATGGTCGGAATGCCAATTTCCGATTCCGCGGTAAATCCGCATTCCGTCATGTACCGATTACCGATTCCGCTTTCCGCTACTAATTTCCGCATTCCAAGGCGGAATTTCCGCCGGAAATCGCGGAGTTTCCGCCGGACTTTAACATTGATTTTCTCAAAAACTATAAGGTCTTTTTGAAAACTTTTTTTTTGCCTCTTGTTCAGAAGATTCTGTTAATAAACCCTGAAAATCTGCTTTGCTATTAACTGCTAAAGTCGGCGGATTTTATAGGCAGATGCAGATTTTCTGCATTTTACATTACAGTAAAAATCCGCCGATTTTAGCGGTTAATAGAAAATCCCCCTTAAGGCCTAGAAACACCCAATTTTCAGGGTTTATTAAACCGAATCTTGTGAACAAGATGCAAAAAAAAGTTTTCAAAAAGACCTTATAGTTTTTGAGAAAATCAATGTTAAAGTTGGGTGGAATTTCCGCGATTTCCGGCGGAAATTTCTGCGATCTCCGACGGAAAATCCGCCTACGGTACTTGCATTAACGATTTCCACATTCCGATGGGGAAATGCAATTTCCGATCTGAATTTCAGAAATTGCATTTCCGCGGAATCCGAATGAGCATCCCTATCCTGGAGCCCCCCCTTTCCCTTATAAAAGGTAGGCAGCGTCAGGCATTGGACTCACTCATGTGCCTGCAGTAATTAGAGAAGGGAGAGCTGCTGCAGAAAGAGCTATAGGGAAAGCTTAGTTAGGCTTCTGTAGGCTTGTTAGCTTGCTCCTTGCTGATTCTTATTGCTAAAAAATAGGGATGGGACGAATCCACAATTTCTTCGAATCCGAATCCGGATCCGAATCTAAAAAGGTTCTCGAATATCTCGAACCTTTCGAATCCCGAATCTAACGAATCCTGCACATAAAAATTGTGCGATCCGTGGTATAGTTGCCTGCAGTATAGGTACCCAGGCATAGGTAGCGAGGTAAAGGTGCCTTCAGTATAGCTAGCTAGGTATGGGTGCCTTCAATATTGGTAGCTTTCAGTATAGGTAGCAGGGTTTATGGGCCTTCAGTATAGGTAGCAGGGTATATGGGCCTTCAGTATAGGTAGCAGGGTATATGGGCCTTCAGTATAGGTAGCAGGGTATATGGGCCTTCAGTATAGGTAGCAGGGTATATGGGCCTTCAGTATAGGTAGCAGGGTATATGGGCCTTCAGTATAGGTAGCAGGGTATATGGGCCTTCAGTATAGGTAGCAGGGTATATGGGCCTTCAGTATAGGTAGCAGGGTATATGGGCTTTCAGTATAGGTAGCAGGGTATATGGGCCTTCAGTATAGGTAGCAGGGTATATGGGCCTTCAGTATCGGTAGCAGGGTACATGTGCCTTCAGTATCGGTAGCAAGGTATAGGGGCCTTCAGTATTGGTAGGTAACTAGGTATAGGGGCCTTCAGTATAGGTAGCAGGGTATATGTGCCTTCAGTATAGGTAGCAGGGTATATGTGCCTTCAGTATAGGTAGGTAGCTAGGTATAGGGGCCTTCAGTATAGGTAGTAAGGTACATGTGCCTTCAGTGTAGGTAGGTAGGTAAAGGGACCTTCAGTATAGGTAGCAGGGTATAGGGCCTTAAGTATAGGTAGGTATGTAGGTAGGTAGGTATAGGGGCCTTTAGGTAGGTAGGTAGGTAAAGGGACCTTCAGTATAGGTAGCAGGGTATAGGGCCTTAAGTATAGGTAAGTATGTAGGTAGACAGGTATAGGTGCCTTTAGGTAGGTAGGTACGTATAGGGGGCCTGTAGGTAGGTAGGTAGGTAGGTATTGAGGCCTGTAGGTAGGTATAGCGGCCTGTAGGTAGGTATAGGGGCCTTTAGGTAGGTAGGTAGGTATAGGGGCCTTTAGGTAGGTAGGTAGGTACGTATAGGGGGCCTTTAGGTAGGTATAGGGGGCCTTTAGGTAGGTGGGTATAGCGGCCTGTAGGTAGGTAGGTAGGTAGGTATAGCAGCCTGTAGGTAGGTAAGGATAGTGGCCGGTAGGTAGGTAGGTAGGTATAGTGGCCTGTAGGTAGGTAGGTAGGTAGGTATAGCAGCCTGTAGGTAGGTAGGTATAGCAGCCTGTAGGTAGGTAAGGATAGTGGCCGGTAGGTAGGTAGGTAGGTAGGTATAGTGGCCTGTAGGTAGGTATAGTTGCCTGTAGGTAGGTATAGTGTCCGGTAGGTAGGTAGGTATAGGTGCCTTTAGGTAGGTAGGTATGTATAGGGGGCCTGTAGGTAGGTGGGTAGGTAGGTAGGTATAGTGGCCTGTAGGTAGGTAGGTATAGGGGCCATTAGGTAGGTAGGTAGGTATAGGGGCCTTTAGGTAGGTAGGTATAGGGGCCTTTAGGTAGGTATAGGGGCCTTTAGGTAGGTATAGGGGCCTTTAGGTAGGCAGGTAGGTGCGTATAGGGGGCCTTTAGGTAGGTATAGGGGCCTGTAGGTAGGTAGGTATAGCGGCCTGTAGGTAGGTAGGGATAGTGTTAGGTCGGTAGGTAGGTAGGTAGGTAGATAGAACCCCCCTCCCCCGCCAACCCCCCCACGCCCCCTCCGTCCCCCGTGCATCCTCCGCTCACCCCTGCATAATCTACTCACCTTTCCCGTGGAGCGCAGAGCGGCAGACCTCTTCGTTACTTCCCTGTTCCCTCTAGTGGCCGGACCGGCTCTTACTAATGACGTCATTGTAAGAGCCGGTCACTAGGGGGAACCAGGAAGTCGGCGAGAGGTCTGCCGCTCTGCGCTCCGCTATGGATAGGTGAGTGGATGCGGGCAGGGGGGGCGAGCGGAGGAGGCGTGGGGGGGTCGGAGGAGGACGAGTGCGAGCGGCGGATGCGCGGCGATGCGGCGTCGGGATTCGGCGGATTCGTATAGTGGAAAATGGCGTCGGGATTCGAATCCACGAATCTCGAATATTTCCTAATATTCGAGGGATTCGTGGATTCGCCGGATTCGTCGTCCCACCCCTACTAAAAAAGCACCCATCAACAGCTCTTTTGAGAGCTAATCTTGTTGTTGTGATCTATTTTCTTTTGTGTGGCTCACTTGCATTATATACAGCCCTGTCAGTCAGTTGCAGCTGGCCTTTGGCCCCTTGGTGGTAATTCCTACTGTGCCACTGCCAGGCCCAGCACATTCAGTTACTACCTGTGTGTGTGACAGACAGCTGCACATTTGGAATCCCAATCACTGCACCTGTTCACTGTTCAGTGCACCTACCTACCTATACCTACGTGAGCGCACGCATTGTTAATATCACCAGTCATTGCACCTGTTCACAGTACCTGTGTGTGTGTGTGACAGGCTGCTGCACATTTTTAATCACAATCACTGCACCTGTTCCCTGTTCAGAGCACCGACCTACCTATACCTATGTGAGTGCACGCATTGTTAATGCCACCAGTCATTGCACTTGTTCACGGTACCTGTGTGTGTGTGTGACAGGCAGCTGCACATTTGTAATACCAATCACTGCAGTGGATACCTGTAACCTGTTCAGTGCACCTACGTGAGCACAAGCAGTGTAATATACCACCAATCACTACACCTGTTCACGGTACCTGTGTGTGGCAGCTGCACATGTATAATACCAATCCCTGCATACCTGTTCACTGCACCTGTGTGACCGCACGCTGTTTAGTATACCAGTCCGTGCATACCTGTTAACTGCACCTGTGTGACAGCTGCACATTATATTGTAATACCAGTCACTGCATACCTTCCACTGCACCTGTGTGACTGCACATTGTATTATTCAAGCCAGTGCATACCTTTCACTTCATCCCCCCGATATTGACAAAACAACAGGCAGAGCCAGAGGCAGGCCACTTGGCAGGTCTGTTCGAGGTCGTGCTGACGTGATTTCGTGCAGCCCTGGCCCAAAGAACAGTGCTCATAAGAAGGCTCTGTGTAACACAAAAAAACGAAAAAAACCACAGAGACACCGGGAGCCCCTATAGTGTATTATCCTTGCGATACGATCAAGATATATAAAGAAAGCTACTCACAAGTGTAGGTTGCTTGAAGAGGCAACCACTCGTGTACGCAGGTGGAGAAAGCCCGTCTCCACTCGGTCTTTATGGTTTGTGGTCGCAGCTCCTTCGAAAAAAAGGTTCCTGCCACGGATTGTGGCAGAAAATAACACTCCCACAGCGTGGGATGTTAAACTCAAGGTTAGATAGCAGTAGGAGGCGCCCTTGTAGTAATGTTTGCACTTATGCGTATCTATAACAGTAAATGTATATGAAGTCGATCGCCTACCTTAAGAATGGACACTCCACTCGGTAGGATGAATTTAAACGATTTAATGATAGTAAGCACCTAGGACAACGCGTTTCGCGGAACAAACCGCTTCATCAGGTCAATATAGTGCTGTAGCAATTGATGAATACTCTGGGCGCCAACTTTCTTAAGGTAGGCGATCGACTTCATATACATTTACTGTTATAGATACGCATAAGTGCAAACATTACTACAAGGGCGCCTCCTACTGCTATCTAACCATAAGAAGGCTCGTCCCATCAACTCCCAAGATTGTCAGGACGTGGTTGACTATTTAACAGTGAATGCCTCATCTTCCTCAGCCACCAGCGCTACTACAAGTACCACATCCGCTACATTTGGCACTTCGCAGGAGTTATTTGGTGGAGAAATCACTGATTCACAGCCATTATTGTTACAATAAGATGAAGGCGCTAAGCAAGTTACACCACCTCATATGTCTGAGTTAGGCGACACTATGGATATAACGTGTGAGGAGGAGGATGATGAAGTACCTGCTGTTGGTGCAGTTTTGGAGGTGTTTGATACAAGCAAAGCTGGGGAGGAGGATTATGATGATTATGATGATATGGATAACACGTGGGTTCCCAATAGAGGAGATGAACAGGGGGACAGTTCAGAGGGGGAGTCAGAGAGGAGTAGGAGGAGATGAGTTGCTGAAAGAAGCAGGGGGAGCTCGTCGTCAGAAACAGCTGGTGGCAGTGTCCGGCACCATGTGTCGCCACCTATGGACAGCCAGCCAACATGCCCTTCAACGTCAGCTGCTGACGCCACAAATAGTGGCATCACCCCAGGGGGGCTCAGCGTTTTGGAAATTTTTTAGTGTGTATGCCAAAGGTCAGAACAATGCCATCTGTACTCTCTGCCACCAAAAATTGAGCCGTGGTAAGGCCAACACCCACATAGGGACAACTGCCTTACGAAGGCACATGCAGAAAAGGCACAAACTGCAATGGAAAGACCACCTGAGCAAAAGCAGCACATAAAAGCAAAGTCACCCTCCTTCTCCTCTTTCTCCTTCAGGTGCATCATCTTCTTCAGTTGCTTTCTCCCTTGCACCTTCACAATCACAGCCAACCTCCTCCACTCCGCCTCTCACCTTGAGCAGCTCCTGCTCCTCTGCCCACAGCAGCAGCCAGGTGTCAGTGAGGGAAATCTTTGAGCAGAAGAAGTCATTGGCCTCAATTCACTAAGATCATGCTGGAGATAATAAGGCAAGTAAGAGAGTTATCTTATCTCTTCATTCCTTACGTTACCTCCTCTGTAGTTAATTTACCTCCTCTGTAGTTAATTTATCTCCTCTGTAGTTAAGTTACCTCCTCTGTAGTTATTTTCACATGCAGTTAATGAACAGCCTGTCTTTAACTCTGGAGTTATTTTAAGGATTAAAGAGTTAACTTAAAGACAGAAGAGTTTGCCTGAGGTAAAATGTTTCCTGAATACTACATGCCTTATCACCATGGTAACAACTCTAGAAGGGTTATTAAAGACAGGAGATAAGCTTATTGAATTGAGGCCAATGTCTGCCAGTCATTCTCTTGCCCGGCGTCTGACAGCTGGGTTGGTGGAACTGTTATCCCGCCAGCTGTTACCATACCAGCTGGTGGACTCTGAGGCCTTCCGAAAATTTGTGGCCATTGGGACACCGCAGTGGAAGATACCAGGCCTGGTCTGCCAAGCACGGTCAGGGCAGGTACATTACTTACACAGCCCATTGGGTAAAGTTGGTGACCGATAGCAAGCAGGGAGTACGTGGCTGTGCAGCCAGGGCCGGATTTCTGGCAAGGCCACATAGGCCATGGCCTAGGGCACCAGAAATTTAGGGGCGGCTCAGTGAGGGGCTGTAAAGCTGTTTTATGCAGCCATCCCTATCTACAAAGACAGCTTTATCCTTTGAACTCTCTGTCCTGTACTTGTGTCGTCCCTGCAAGACCTGTAAGCTCTGTCCTGCAGGTACACATCAGCCTAACTCTCATGGTGACACAATGGGTCCATCATTAATGAGATGGCAAACATAACATAAAAGTTCTTAAGGAAAACATAACTAATAATCTATACTGGTATTACTGAAATAGTTATTGTCTGTGACATCCAATGATGGAAAGTAAGTAGAAATCTCATTGGGACACAGAGATAACAACCAGACGGTACAGTTGGCCTTGGGTGGTAAAAAGTACAAATCCGGCCCTGTGTGCAGTGGACCAACTTGTGACACCTCCATGGCTTGAAGGCAGGCCTGCTGCCACCTCCTCTCCTTCTCCTCCTACTCCTCCTGCTACATCCTCTTCACTGTCGGCCTCCTCCTCCTCCTTGGCTGAGTGGCAGTTCAACTCTACTAGTGCTACGATCTCCTCTCCAGCTACACTGCCCCAGCTCCCCAGGGCCTATGCTGCATGCCAAGTACGACAGTGTCAGCCCTCTTAGACATGTCTTGCCTCAAAGCAGAGAGTCACACTAGAGCAGCTCTCCTGGCTGCTCTTAACAAACAGGTGGATCAGTGGCTGACCCCTCCTGGAGCGTGCCGTGCGTAGAGTAGTGGTTCAAGCTGCTGAGGAGCGTGAACAGGAATAGTTACAGGAGGAAGCGTTGTGGGATCAATTCTCATCAGAACCAGATGTTTCCTCAACATCTGCAGCAGCACAGGGGGGAGGGGGGGAGGAGGAAGGGTCGTGTGGGGAAGAGGAGTCAGATGATGAGGAAGGTGTTTTTTTTCTGATATCACTGATGTAGAGTAAGAGGAGTTGGATAGTACATCTGGATCCAACTTTGTTCAGATGGCGGCTTTCATGCTGTTCAGCCTGTTGAGGGACCCCCGTATAAAAAAACTCAAGGGGAATGAGCTGTACTGGGTGGCCACGCTACTAGACCCTCGGTATAGGCACAAAGTTACCAACATGTTACCAACTCACCTGAAGGCAGAAAGGATGCTGCACATGCAGAACAAGCTGGCAACTATGCTTTACAGTGCATTTAAGGGTGATGTCACAGCACGACGGAATAAAGGTGCCACTGCCAGTAATCCTCCTCCTCCCATGTCCACGCAGGCAAGGACAGGATGCTCTAGCAATCTCATGGTGATGTCGGACATGCAGACATTCTTTAGTCCAACGCCTCGCCTTAGCGCTTCCGGATCCACCCTCCACCAACGCCTCGACCGGCAGGTAGCCGACTACCTGGCCTTAAGTGTGGATGTAGACTCTGTGAGCAGCGATGAACCCTTGGACTACTGGGTGCGCAGGCTTGACCTGTGGCCAGAGCTTTCACAATTTGCCATCCAATTTGCCCTGCCTCAAGCGTCCTGTCAGAAAGGACGTTCAGCGCAGCTGGAGGCATTGTCACTGAGAAGAGTAATCATCTAAGTCACAAAAGTGTTCAGTACCTCACCTTTATCAAAATGAATGAGGCATGCATCCCGAAGGGCTACTGCCCACTCGAAGACTAAGTCAGTCCCCACACACAGCATCTCTGCCTGCACACCGTGTGACTGGCTGCCTGCCCCAAGACTAAGTCGGTCCCCACTAGTGTTGGGTGAACAGTGTTCGCCACTGTTCGGGTTCTGCAGAACATCACCCTGTTCGGGTGATGTTCGAGTTCGGCCGAACACCTGATGGTGTTCCGCCTTTTAGTTCGGGTTCGCCCGAACTGCTCAATGCCCGGCCGAACAGGGCCCCTGTTCGGCCGAACAGGGCCCTGTTCGGCCGAATACGGCCCCCCTATGGGGTCGCAGGCATAAGGGGGGAGCATGCCCCGATCGCGGGGGGGGGGGAGGGCAGAAATTCCCCCCACCCCCTCCGCTAGCGCTCCCCCCTCTGCCCGCTTCCCCATAAAAAAGTTTGCGTAAAGTTAAATAGTACCGGTGGTGGCTGCTGCAGTGGCTGGCTGGCAGTGGTGTGAGTGAGGAGGAGGAGTCTGAGTAGGACGCGTTGAGGCTGGGCAGCGGGCGGTTCAGCGGTAGTACCCTTGTGGTACTTCCGCCCTTTCTCTGACCTCACGTCCTCTACATGATGACGCATACGAGGGTACGCGTCACACGTACCCTCGTATGCGTCATCACGTAGAGGACGTGAGGTCAGAGAAAGGGCGGAAGTACCACAAGGGTACTACCGCTGAACCGCCCACTGCCCGGCCTCAACGCGTCCTACTCGGACTCCTCCTCCTCACTCACACCACTGCCAGCCACAGCCAGCCACTGCAGCAGCCACCACCGGTACTATTTAACTTTACGCAAACTTTTTTATGGGGAAGCGGGCAGAGGGGGGAGCGCTAGCGGAGGGGGTGGGGGGAATTTCCGACCCCCTCGCGATCGGGGCATGCTCCCCCCCTTATGCCTGCGACCCCATAGGGGGGCCGTATTGCGGCACGTTCGGGTCCCCATTGACTTCCATTGAGTTCGGGGTTCGGGCCGAACATGCCGAACATCTGGCCCATGTTCGGCCTGTTCGGCCCGAACCCGAACATCCAGGTGTTCGCCCAACACTAGTCCCCACACAGCATCTCTGCCTGCAGGCCACTTGACTGCCACCACCAACAGGGTCCACCAGGACTCCAGGCGGATTCCTGAATTTTTCTGGTGCGTGTACATGCCTGCCTAATTTTTTCTGGCTGCACTGCAGCTGCAACAACAAAACAAAAGGCATGTACATGTGTCAATTCCCCTTCGTGATCGCTACCTTGCTGCGGTGAAGGGGCTTGCGTATCACAATAAAGCAATGACCAACGGCTATATGAGTGTGTTGGGGTCGGGGGGCACACCTGACCCAAGAAAATAGATAATAAGGTTGTTGCTTCATTGTGGACAGAACAAATTTGATCAGCTGGACACTCAGTCACTGTTGTTCTGTCATTCAGCTAACTCAGCCCGACCATATGGGCTTGAAAACCGCCATGGCCTGCACTCTGGCAATGGTGCGCACCAGTCCAGAACGGCCGTCACTACACAAAAAGCTATTTGCTACACAGTGAGTTTGGTCTGTCAGTGTGAAACAGTACACTAATTACACTCCCTGATTGATGTATACACATGCAATATGTTTTAAAGCACTTTAGGCCTCCAATTTAGCGATACAAATGTGATTTCTGCCCTTAAAACGCTGCTGTGCGTCAAATCCTGATTTTTCCTGGGGACTTTTGGCATGTATCCCACTCCGCCATGCACCCCTCCAGGTGTTAGAACCCTTGAAACATCTTTTCCATCACTTTTGTTACCAGCATAAATGTTTCTAGTTCTCAGTTTGCCTCCCCATTGAAGTCTATTGCAGTTCGCAAAAGTTTGCATGTTCACGAACGTTTGCGGAAGTTCACGAACCGAAAATCGGAGGTTCGGGCCATCTCTACTCAATACATGTAGAGCTGGTTAAAACTTACAAGCAAACAGTTCAGTAATGATGTCAGCAAGCCTATAGAGAGAGGACACAACTTAATTGCGTTATGCAATAATTAGATAAACATAGACTAGCAAGACATGAGTCCAGTGCTAAGTTGCCTTCAGCTGCCTTCCAATATGCAGCAAAGACAACTTTCAAGCACATGTTTTGATTTCAGCTTTATTCGTCAGATACCATCTGTTTTCTTTTGTGACACAGCAAGGGATAGATTTCTTTGTCTTTGTAAATATTTACCAGTGATTATGCTCACATGTAGAAGCTTAGTTATGCGGATTTTACGGAACAAAATAAGGAAACCATGAAACAGCATTCAGTCATTTAACTCTGTATAGTAGAGTTGCTAGTGTCAGAAAATGCTGCCCAGAAACGAAATTGCCTCAGATTCAGGTGCTTACTGTGTACCAAGGTTTCAACCTATGCACAAACATTGGGAGTGACAGAGTTATATAAATATGTAATATCCGTAAAAGGTATTCCACTGCACCTAAATTAATCATAATATATAGTAAGGCTATTCCAAAAAAAAGGCAAAAAAAGTTCAAAAACTCTTGCAGCAATTGTTATCCCTATTTGGATTTTTTGCTCCTTAACCGCTTTGCATCCAGACCTTGTTTCTCCCTTATGGACCAGAGCAGTTTTGACATTTTAGCTAATAGCTATTTATCCCTCCCTACTCACGACACCTAAATGATCTATATATCGTTTTTATTTTTTCAAGACAAATTAGGTGGTATTTTTTCCCAAGAACAATTTTGTTTTCTATGCAAATTAATGGAGAAACAAGGGAAAACATACATTGTTTTTCAGTTTTTAATTCCAGTTTAAAAAAAAAAAAAAAGTACTCCGGTAGCGGTAAATTAAAACCACAAATTGTATTTGGCCATTTCTCTCATTTATCACAAAACTGAAATGATGTTCCTGTCACAATTTATAGTGACGATATTTGATTCTGAAGAAAAGTTGCTTTGTTTTTCTACAGTGTGTATTTTTCACTTTGAACTGACAAAATAAAAAAGTATTTTTAATGGTATAAATTTGGGAGAAAAGGTTAATGGGGAAGGTTCATTGATAATTTTATTATGTGGAGGGCATGGTCTTAAACGTGGATGTGGTCAAATAGTGTATTTTATCATAATAGTTTTCCCTGTATCCCCATCACTACATTTTATCCTATTATACTTCCCCATTTGACCCTTAGTCCCATTCCCTTATAGCGATTTCCATGGTAGTCTAGTAGCGCCCCCGTATGGTCCCCTGATAGGGCCGACCAAGGTTCACCAGCATCAGAGATTTTTAAGTGTCCACCTCCAATAGTGCCTGCTTCAGTATTGGTAGCAGATGTGCCCCCAGTATTGGGTAGGTTCCCCCAAGTAGCCAGATGTGCCCCCAGCATTAGCTCCTCCCCATAGGTAGCCAGATGTGTCCTCAATATTTGGCTCCTCCCCAGTATAGATAGCCAGGTATGCTCACCCTCCCCAGTATTAGCTCCCCTCATAGGTAGCTAGATGTGCCCCCAGTATTAGAACCCAACAGCATATTCAGATGTGCCCCCAGTATAAGGCCCCCTAGTTTAGGTAATCAGATATGCCTCTAGTATTCCCGCCTCCCCCCCCCCCCCCCCACTACCACCACCAGAATAGTCAGACACCCCACCTCCCCTGAATTAGGTTCCCCCAAGTATAGGTAATTAGATGTGCCCTCCAGTTCCCCATATAATCAGATAGCCCACCCCCAGTGTTGATAGCCAGATGTGCCCACAACATTAGACCCCCATTACAGATAACCAGATACGCTCTCAGTACTAGGACCCCCCAGGTATAGCCAGATGTGCTCCTCAGTATTAGGTGTGTCCCTCCCCTATAGAGTTCCAGATGTGCACTCCAACCCCGCAGTGTAGTCTTATGTGTCCTCTCCCCCTTATAGGTAGCCCCCCCTCATTAGGCAGTGCCCACCCCTGTAAAGATCTGCGTTGCAAAGCTGCTGAAAAAGTGATGATCCTGGAGCCAGAGCCTCGGTGTTCAGCTCTGTACTCAGCCCCGTACTGCCAAATACACAGGTCCTGGCATGATGACCCAGATAACACCGAGGATGCAGCCCCAGGATAGTTGCTGGAACAAGCAAAGGTGGGAACTCTGAGCCTCCTTGCAAAAGCAATGTCTGTACCCTTAAAGTGGCACTTCTGTCAACAGTACACCTTTTATGTGTGAACACACCCACAGAAACCGATACTTAACTGATACATAACTGACAGGACTAAACTAGACTGGACCGGAAAGGTACACCTTTTTTGTGTGAACCAAACCATAGAAAACTCATACAAAACTTATGCAAAACTGACAGGACAGTACTGGACAAGAAATGTACAGATTTATGTGTGAACTTAGCCATAGAAAACTCAAAACTTATGTCAACTGTCAAAAGGTATCCAGTCCTGTCCTGACAATTTCTATGTGTGAAGCCAGCCTTACTGAAAATTACTGTAAATAGAAGCCAAAGCAGTTTTATTTGAGAAAGGACAGATGTGGTTTTATAGCTGCAATGGTCAAAGAGTCATTATTTCTATGTTTTTTGCAGTCCAACAAAGCAGATTTTATATCAGACTGGCATGGCTGCTGTTTAGAATCCAATCTTAAAAAATAATTCCTTAACCTTTTTAGGGCTGTTTGAGGTGAAATCGTGCACCCCCATCTCTGACAGGACATAGATTTCACCTTTTGCATTTGCACGTTCCCACTGTATTCATGCTCTGTCACCGCTAACCTCGGCTTTCTGATGACTGTTGAGCTCTGCCTCCATGTACCATAAAGAGTCAGGGTCATTGGTTCCTGGCCCTGTCATCACTGTGAGCCAATCACAATGATCACAAAATAAAAAATAGAAAAAAGGCTCTGAATCTTAAAGGATACCAGAGCCCAAATCAATATGAGAAAGATGTTACTGCCCAGTTAAATGGCACCTTTGTCATACAAAAAAGAATATTCTGCTTCAGCAGATTTGTCCAGCTGAGCAGATCTCCCCAACAATTTGCTCCTTTCTGGGAAGAAAATCTGATTTGCTCAACAGGTAAACTGGTTGTATTGAGTAGAGCTGTTCATATTATAGCAGAACTCAAACTGGTTCTCTTGAGTAGAGCTTTTCATGCTATAGTAGAACTCAAGCTGGTTGTCTTGAGTACAGCTGTTCGTGTTATAACAGATTTCAAGTTGGTTCTCTTGAGTAGAGCTGTTCATGTTATAGCAGACGTCAAAAGGGTTCTCTTGATTACAGCTGTTCATGTTACTGCAGATTTCAAGATGGTTCTCTTGAGAATGTGTTATAGCCAGGGCCGGATTTGTACGTCTTACCGCCCAAGGCCGACTATTACCAGCCGCCCCAACCGAAACCGTATCCTACCACCTCTCTCCACACACACACACACAAAATTTTTTGGGCCGCTGGTGTCCACTATTGCGGCTAGTGTCGAGGTCTCCATGGCAACGTGAAGTGAATCAATCACGTCACACGGGGGAACTGGTCAATCAAGCGATCTACAGGTGATGGGCATGGTGGGAGCCGTCCACCACACACACATAGTCAAAAGTGGCTCACAATTGGACATTGGGTGGGGTCAGCAACACGTAAAAGTGAGTTCTGTACCCACTGCTGTCTCCAGGGTAACAGCGCTGGCCAATCAATAATTAAGTAATGGGTACTGTGAGAGGCTGCCATCTGTATTCTGTGCTATTTGCTGGTGCTGCCCCTGGTCCTTTCATCCCCCACACCAAGTGCGTGAGACCCGGCCTTCTGTAACTGCTTGCAGCTGCTGCTATGTCATTGGACAAGGTCCGGCTTTTTGCTAGTCACACACTGTTCACAAACGTTTGGTTAATGGACTGCAGCTGCCTGTAGAATAGCACAGGCAGATGCCAGCTGGTACTAATAGTGCAGTTATCCTGACCCCTTTCATTTGTTTGGACACTTGCAAATAATGCCCTGCAAATAATGCCCACTGTCTGCAGGCCGCCCCTTGTTTATCTGGTGCCCTAGGCTATGGCCTATGTGGCCTTGCCAGAAATCCGGCCATGGTTGCCGTTGCATGTGACTCATTTGATTAGGCAGCAGAATTGAAAAGGCTCTGATTTGCTGTTTGTGATTAAGTCTTGCTTTAGCCTATACAGGAAATATAAAACAAAACATGATTGTGACCAACAAATCAGAGCTTTACAGATCTGTCACCTGTTCAAACTGAACACTTTTCTTTTTATATTCTCCTACAAGGGAGCCTGAATGCAAACTATTCATATCTGACCAGAGTGTACCTTTAATCTAGTTGTCCACAATGGCATTTTATTATTACCACATTTTATAGCATGTGAGTAGGATGCTGACCTGTAACCCCCAAGTGTTAGGGAACTAAGCAGCTCTCAAAGTTGGGGTGAAACAAGGTCCATAAAACAAAAGGCAATGCAAATTCTCTTTATTAATGTCATCCTGATGTGGAGTCATTGGTCTCTTATCCAAATGAGCGATAAATCTGTCATAATGTAAGCAGGGAGGTGGACTGTGATGTATTTAGGCTGCAACGAGTAGGCGTGATTTACCACCCTGGGAAAGCACAAGGCTTCCAGAGATTTTTTAAACCAGTTAGATATTCTGGAGATGACCGAGGGCATTATAACCTAACGCATAGTGTAAGATGACCTCCAGCGTCCTTCTCCTTTATCTGCTGTGGATTGGAACAATCTGTTTCTTGCAGAGCTATAATAACTTTACCCAGACTAAGAAGTCTTTATACCGTGAAGGGAACCAACATCAGGGTTCTTCAACCTTCTGTGTCTACACTGTAATGTTAAATGTAAAGATAACACATACCAAAAATGAATGAAATATTTATATTGAAATGAGAAATACTGTACATTGCTTGATGTGAATTTTTTTGGCAAGCATTAGTAGTGTAATATATAATGCTAGTAAAAATAAAAGGCCAGAAAGCACATATGAGACATACAGTACTTATCCATTAAAGGGATAATTAAAAAATCATTTTTACTCACCTGGGGGCTTCTACCAGCCCCCTGCAGCCGTCCCGTGCCCTCTTAGTCACTCATGGATCCTCCTGTCCCCCGCCACCAGCTAGTTTCGTTTTCGCCGACAGGCCTGGCCATGTGTATCCTTCTTCATATTCCCATCCTCAGTAGCATCCTGTGAAGGAGGATACGCGTGGTCAGGCCTGCGCAGGCGCAGTAAACCTGTCTGTGAAAATCAAACTAGGTGGCGGTGGGAGACCAGAGGATCTGTGAGGGACTGTGAGGGCACGGGACAGCTGCAGGGGGCTGGTAGAAGCCCCAGGTAAGTATAAATGAAAAAAAATGGCTTAAGTATCCCTTTAAAGTCATGCTGTATTACAGCCTCTGCTTACCTAAAGGGAAGGTCCAAGCACTTTAAAAATAAAAAATCCACTTACAAGGGGCTTCCTCCAGTCCTCTGCATCTTGTGCCCTCACCAGAGCTTCGGTGGAGATGCCAACCTCGCCAGGTTGGCTTCCGGGTCAGCTTCTTCTGCACTCCAGCATGCGTAATCTAGTCGCGCTGATATAATATCTCTAGTCGCGCTGATATAATCCGGACTGTACTGCGCATGCTCAGAACTACTGCACCTGTGCAGTACAGTCCGGATAATGTCAGTGCGACTCTGAGAGCCGCTCTCCTCTTGTAAAGTGACCAGTTGGATGTAGTGGCGTAACTACAATTCATGGGCCCCCCAGCAAAGCTTTGATGGGGCCCCTCAATGTTCACACCTCTACCCTTGGCTCCCCTAGGTGGCCCTCACAACCTGGAGGCCCATCTCACAAGAGTCATAAAACAAGTGTGGCCATCATGATCTTCACACCCATAACAAGTGTAGCCATAAAAACATCTCATCTGTATAGTCATCTGTATCGGAGGAAGGGAAGGTTAGTAGTTGGGGCCACCCAGAGCTCTGGGCCCCCTGCGATCAGGGGCTGCTGTTTTTCCTTCAAACCTGCCATAGCAGCAGCGTACGTTAAAAAAGGGCGCCGGGAAAAAAGGGCGCAGGGTTTTAAAAGATAATCATGAATAACGTTTAAAAAAATTGTGTTAAATTTCGTTTAAAAATAATGTTTTATAAAGTTATAAATCATTAAATAATGTGTATGAAATCGGCAATTTTAAAAACGTTAATCTTCCCTGTTTAAAAATTGAAATTTATAATAACGTTTTATAAAACATTAATAAGAATTTTACTAAAGCTATACCTAACCCTACTCTCATACAGAACCCCCCCTGTACCTATCCCTAACCCCTAGACCCCCCTGTTGGTGCCTAACCCTAAGACCCCCCTGTTGGTGCCTAACCCTAAGACCCCCCTGTTGGTGCCTAACCCTAAGACCCCCCTGTTGGTGCCTAACCCTAAGACCCCCCTGTTGGTGCCTAACCCTAAGACCCCCCTGTTGGTGCCTAACCCTAAGACCCCCCTGTTGGTGCCTAACCCTAAGACCCCCCTGTTGGTGCCTAACCCTAAGACCCCCCTGTTGGTGCCTAAACCTAAGACCCCCCTGTTGGTGCCTAAACCTAAGACCCCCCTGTGATAAGCATTAATAACGTTTTTAAAAAATATGGTGCGGTTTTTCGTTTAAAAATGCAAAAAAAAAAATTTGTACGTTTTTTCGTTTAAAAGTAATGTTTTAAAAAATATTGTACTGTTTTTCATTTAAAAATAATGTTTTAAAAATTATAAATCATTAAATAATGTGTAATCATGAGAAACAGTTATAAAACATTAAAAGTCTCCGGGCGCCGCTTTTAAAACGTTATTTTTCTCCGGCGCCCTTTTTTCCTGTTGGGCGCCGATTTAAAAGATATTTATTATGGGAGTGAATGGCGGCGCCCTTTTTGTCCACCTGCCTCATGCGCCCAAATTTCCTGCTTCCAAAGCAGCATGAACATTTCAGCCTTTCATCTGCTGGTGGCAGTATTCCTATGAACTGCGGTTGACTTCTGCTGCTTACCAGCAGGTGGCCCTCTCCAGTCTTTTTACAATGACGGTTATTTCCTGTGTCACTTGCAAGTGGTTTCTAAGGTTAGATGGACTTGTTATTACCCAGCTTTTTCCATTTAGACTGGGATTAATTAGTCAATATGTGGGGACTGCCTATTTAAGGGCCTGTTCAACACTCAGGCCTTGCTAGATTATTTTAGTAGCTCATGCTTAGTGCTGCTAGATATTGGAAAACCCTGTACCTGTACTCGGTTTCTGCCCTGGTCTGATTTACCTAATTGTGACTTGTGCCTGCTGATTTTTGTAAAATGCATCTCTGTATATTGCTGTATATATTTGTGCTTGCCGTTCACTTGGTTATTAGTCAGTTAGCATTGTCATTAGCTGGTGTTGTGGTGCCCCTGAGATTTGTAGTTCAGTTCATGCTTGCAGTGTTCTCATTTGTAAATCGTGCACTAACCTTCAATATCAATTATTATTTCCCTTTACCCAGTGTCTGGTCTTCAGTATATTACTGCAAAACTTGGTTATCTGCTTGTTTGTGCAGACATATAACAAATAAATACACTGACCAGAAGTCCCATTTTACCTGGGACACGTCCCAGGTTCAGGGTCCTCTGTCCCAGGCTGCAATGTGTCCCAGGTTATGTCCCACTTTTGCCCACCGGGTGTCCCAGCCGTGGCACTCTGTGGCCGCATGAGGCAATGTTTGGCTTATTTACCGTTTGTGGAGTCGGAGTAATCATTTTCTGCTGCATTTCATATGTCAGAGGTAACGGTAGTTACATATCATTTGTCAGAGGTAACAGTTAATGCAATTCATGTGTCAGAGGTAATGGTTGCTGCAGATATTATTTGATGAAACTACATTTGCTACTTTGGGGTTATTGTTGCAGCATTTGACATTTTGGGGGCTCATGATTATTATATGGTATACTATTACTGTAGCATCAGCAGCTTCTTCAGATTTCGCACACAATCGAATCCCACCATAGCCATAGTCTAATGTCCTACAATATTATTATGTATTTATATAGCACTGACATCTTAAGGCAGCACTTTACCGAGAATGTAGTCATGTCCTTGGCGGAGCTCAAAATCTAATCCTGGCCATAGTCAAAGTCTAATGTGCCGCCATATCATTATTATGTATTTATGTAGCACTTGAATCTTCTGCAGCACATTACAGAGTACATAGTCATGTCATGGACTGACATCCTTGATGCAAATCTCCCATTTCACAACATCATTGTGGGAACACTGCTTTCTTGTGTGTTTGGGGAACATTGCCTAATTACCTTTAGGGTCACATTACTATCTGTGTTTTGGGATGAAACTCTGGCCCACTGCCTCAGAGTTACATTACAGTTCACTCCACCCACACCATGTCATGGACACGCCCATTCTTCCACTGTGGTCATGGACACGCCCATTTTTGGCACAGTGAGCTAGCACCCCCCCTTCCGTCCCAGGTTGAGCCAAGAAAAATCTGGTCACTGTAAAATAAGGTACCCAAAAGGTAGATCCCTCTCTCACTGTCATCTGATCAGAGAGGGATGTATCATTCCCTCACACTACACATCGTTAAGCTGCTGCTCTCCGAGTGTCCCCCCACCAATGCTGCTCTCCCCCTGGATCTAGTATACAGTGGTAAAAAGAGTGGCACTCACTGTATGAAGGGGATTGGTGTGCCCAAGCCTCAAAAGACCCCCGCACCTTGGGATCCAAACAGTCAGCAAACAAGGTAGAGGCTGGCACTCCCAAGTAAATAAAGCTCTTTTATTGAAACATTGATAAAAACAAGTGGCTATACGGTGACAGCCCGCTGTTTCTGGTCTCAGCCCTTTTTCAAGACGAAGTGCCCATAAGTGGGGCACTTCTGTTTGAAAAAGGGCAGAGACCATTTCAAGGCAAAGTGCCCACAAGTGGGGCACTTCGGCTTGAAAAAGGGCTGAGACCAGAAACAGCGGGCTGTCGCCGTATAGCCACTTGTTTTTATTGATGTTTCAATAAAAGAGCTTTATTTACACGGGAGTGCCAGCCTCTACCTTGTTTGCTCCCCCTGGATCTATGCAGAATATTAGCACAGCAAAGCGCTCTGACACTAAACTCTCTAGCTGGTGTGCTCCTTCCTCTATGCTTCCATCATCTCCAAGTGCCCGTGGTGACTTAGCTGCATGAAAGCACTAACTTACACTGCCGGTTCAAAGAATCACTACAGGCACCTGGAGACAGTGGTGCTCGTTAGTGGTGCTCAGCAGAGCTCGAATATTCGAGTAGCTCGAATATTCGAGCTCTTTTTCAGCTATTCGAGCTCGGTATTCGAGCTCCGAATAGCTGTAGCTATTCGAATGGGCTATTCGAGAACACTCGAATAGCCCATTCACTATTCGAGCTATTCGAGCAAACCGGCGCTATTCGAGCTCGGTACCGAGCTCGAATAGCGTCATAGCCCAGATTGATGTGCTTAGAGCCAATCAGAGGGCTCCCAGGCCCTCTGACGGCAGCCAATCACAGAGGGGGACCCTGGCCAGCCCCTACCCTATAAATAGCGGCCGCCATGTTCGGGTTTTCCATGCTTGCCTGAGACTTGTACAGAGAGAGATCTGCTCCTTTGTGCTTTGGCTTAGCAAGTGCTCTATTGTGTTCATTTACCTAGCGTTTTTGCTCACCTACACCTGCCATATACACCTGTATTGTTGTTATTTAGATAGACATTGTATTTTAGTTAGTAGCTTGTGTGTTACATTAGAGACAGGCAGCTGCTGCAAGCTTACAGGTTTAGGCCTCAGGGGGGCCTTGCCTCTGTGGGCAGCTGTCCTCTGTTTATTTCTCTCATCATCTATACCAGTATTTCTGCTGTCCTTTACTAATAGTATTGTAGTTATACTGTACTAGGAGTAGGACACTCACTGACTGTCACTGTTTATAGGCTACTAGCTAGCTCCTGCGTGTGTGCACTCACTCACCGTCTGTGTGTACACACACTCTATTTCCTTCTGATTACTGATAGATTATTGTTAGTTGTACTTACTTACTACTTACTCTTACTGTACCCGTAGGGACACTCACTGTCACTGTTCATATAGGCTACTAGCTCCTGCGTGTGCGCACTCACTGTCTGAGTGTACACACACAACACACACTCTATTTCCTTCTGATCGCTGATTGATTATTGTAATTAGTTAGTTCTACTTACTGTTACTACTTACTCTTACTGTACTAGGAGTCTAGGACACTCAGTCACTGTGTTCATAGGCTACTAGCTCCTGCGTGCGTGCACTCACTGTCTGAGTGTACACACACCCACACTCCATTTCCTTCTGATCGCTGATTGATTATTGTTATTAGTTAGTTCTACTTACTGTTACTACTTACTTACTCTTACTGTACTAGGAGTCTAGGACACTCAGTCACTGTGTCCATAGGCTACTAGCTCCTGCGTGCGTGCACTCACTGTCTGAGTGTACACACACCACCCACACTCCATTTCCTTCTGATCGCTGATTGATTATTGTTATTAGTTAGTTCTACTACTTACTGTTACTACTTACTGTACTAGGAGTCTAGGACACTCAGTCACTGTGTCCATAGGCTACTAGCTCCTGCGTGCGTGCACTCACTGTCTGAGTGTACACACACCACCCACACTCCATTTCCTTCTGATCGCTGATTGATTATTGTTATTAGTTAGTTCTACTACTTACTGTTACTACTTACTTACTCTTACTGTACTAGGAGTCTAGGACACCCAGTCACTGTGTCCATAGGCTACTAGCTCCTGCGTGCGTGCACTCACTGTCTGAGTGTACACACACCACCCACACTCCATTTCCTTCTGATCGCTGATTGATTATTGTTATTAGTTAGTTCTACTTACTGTTACTACTTACTCTTACTGTACTAGGAGTCTAGGACACTCAGTCACTGTGTCCATAGGCTACTAGCTCCTGCGTGCGTGCACTCACTGTCTGAGTGTACACACACCACCCACACTCCATTTCCTTCTGATCGCTGATTGATTATTGTTATTAGTTAGTTCTACTACTTACTGTTACTACTTACTGTACTAGGAGTCTAGGACACTCAGTCACTGTGTCCATAGGCTACTAGCTCCTGCGTGCGTGCACTCACTGTCTGAGTGTACACACACCACCCACACTCCATTTCCTTCTGATCGCTGATTGATTATTGTTATTAGTTAGTTCTACTACTTACTGTTACTACTTACTGTACTAGGAGTCTAGGACACTCAGTCACTGTGTCCATAGGCTACTAGCTCCTGCGTGCGTGCACTCACTGTCTGAGTGTACACACACCACCCACACTCCATTTCCTTCTGATCGCTGATTGATTATTGTTATTAGTTAGTTCTACTACTTACTGTTACTACTTACTTACTCTTACTGTACTAGGAGTCTAGGACACCCAGTCACTGTGTCCATAGGCTACTAGCTCCTGCGTGCGTGCACTCACTGTCTGAGTGTACACACACCACCCACACTCCATTTCCTTCTGATCGCTGATTGATTATTGTTATTAGTTAGTTCTACTTACTGTTACTACTTACTTACTCTTACTGTACTAGGAGTCTAGGACACTCAGTCACTGTGTCCATAGGCTACTAGCTCCTGCGTGCGTGCACTCACTGTCTGAGTGTACACACACCACCCACACTCCATTTCCTTCTGATCGCTGATTGATTATTGTTATTAGTTAGTTCTACTACTTACTGTTACTACTTACTGTACTAGGAGTCTAGGACACTCAGTCACTGTGTCCATAGGCTACTAGCTCCTGCGTGCGTGCACTCACTGTCTGAGTGTACACACACCACCCACACTCCATTTCCTTCTGATCGCTGATTGATTATTGTTATTAGTTAGTTCTACTACTTACTGTTACTACTTACTTACTCTTACTGTACTAGGAGTCTAGGACACCCAGTCACTGTGTCCATAGGCTACTAGCTCCTGCGTGCGTGCACTCACTGTCTGAGTGTACACACACCACCCACACTCCATTTCCTTCTGATCGCTGATTGATTATTGTTATTAGTTAGTTCTACTTACTGTTACTACTTACTTACTCTTACTGTACTAGGAGTCTAGGACACTCAGTCACTGTGTCCATAGGCTACTAGCTCCTGCGTGCGTGCACTCACTGTCTGAGTGTACACACACTAAATTTACTTGTGATTACTACTACTGATTATTGTAACTGCTAGTTGTACTTCCTGACTGTTAATACTTACTTACTGTACTAGGGGACACTCACTCAGTCACCTCACCAACCAACCCACTCCATTAAAGTACCCCACTTTTCACCCGCCCTTTTACAAAACTTTTGTCTATACGCCCAAAACATTGAAGATGTCTGGAAGTGGCAGCCAGCGCGGTTTGGGCAAGGGGAAGGGCAGCAAGGGAATCAGGAAGAGAGGGAGCAGCATTGTGGCAAGCCGCGGCCGCGGGCGCGCCACCATGCACAGTTCCGCAGCAGCAGCAGCAGCGTCAGTGGCTAACATTCCTCCCATAGCCACTGGCCGTGGACGCCTTGGGCGCCGCCCAGGAGGAGCATCTGCAACTCACGCTGCAGAGACACAGCAGCAGCAGCGTGTAGCACCTGCTCCCATTTTCCTCCAGCCGGGTCGGAAACGTCCCATTGAGGAAAAGGATGCAGACACTGTGGTGCAACTCATGACGGAGGATGAGCAGCCCGCCATCAGCTCTGCATCCGAGGCCTCCACCCTCACCACCACCACCACCACCACCCCTGTTCGCAGCAGCCGCCCAGCAGGGTCTGGGGAGGAGGCCAGTTCACCGTCAGTCGCCGACCTCTCATTCAGCACTCTTTTGACCCCAGGCATGATGAGTCAATTGAATGCTGTTGTTGGCGATTTGGAGGAGGAGATGCTGATGGGCACTTTGGGGGAGGAGGGATTGGACAGCAAGACTGTGGCGACAGTCAAGCGTCCCATCCATGCATCAGCAGAGGAGTTTGGGGGGTCATCATCAGAGCAGGACATGTTTCAGGAGGGGCATGATGATGATGACCCGGTGACAGACAGAGACTGGGTGCCAACACATCCAGAGGATGTCGTCCTCAGCAGCTCTGAGGAGGAGGAGGAGGATGCGGTTGTGGGCCTTGCAAGGAGGCGCATCATTGCAAGCATTGGCAGCGTCCCACAGCCTGCTGGTGTCTCAGGCTCAGCAGCAGCAGCAGCAGCATCAGCCAGTACCACCACCAGCCGCACCCAAGACCCCCCCCCCCCCCCAACCACCACAGGGAAACAGGCAGCAGCGCTTCCATGCCGTAGGGGGATGTTTTTGTCACCAATCTGGCGGTTTTTCACCATGCCCACAGTGTACAGCAAGTACGCCACTTGCAACCACTGTCAGCGGAAGTTGAGCAGAGGTGCAGACCCCTTGAAGTTCAGCACCAGCTCGCTGATCAACCACCTTTCTGCGAAACACTTCCACCAGCATGAGGAGTTCCAGAGGCTGAAGGCATCTGGTGCTGGCAGTGGCACCAATCCCATCACTGCACAGCCTTCAGCAGCAGCAGCAGCAACAGCAGCCACCCGCCCTCCTGCTCCTCCAGCAGCACCAGCAGGAGTGCGGAAACGCCCTGCTCCTCCCCCCTCTGCAACTCCTGCCGCCGACACTGAGGCCTGTTCTGGCAGCCAGTCCTCATTGGCCTCCTCTGCTCCGTCTGCTGATTCCCGTGCCAGCAAAAAGGCACGCCAGAGCCTTTTGAGCGAGTCCTTCCAGGGGGTGGTTAGGGCTCTGCCTCCCAGCAGCCGTCGCGTGCGGCAGCTGAACGGCTTGCTGGCACGGGCCATGTGCTCCCAACTCCTGCCGTACACGCTCGTGCAGGAGGGGAGCGACATGCGGGCGCTGCTTGCTTGTGCAGCCCCAGACTGGCAGCTCCCCAGCAGACACTTCTTCGCCCGCAAGGCCATTCCTGCACTGCACCGCTTTGTGATGGCCAATGTGGAGCGAGGGCTGGAGCACGCGGTTGGTGAAAGGGTCCACGTCACCATGGACTCCTGGAGCAGCCGCTTCGGGACAGGCCGCTACCTGTCCTTCACTGTCCACTGGGTCAGCTTGGTGGAAGGGGGTGAGGATGGGAGAGCAGCAGCGGGCACAGCAGCAGCAGCAACACAGTGGGTGGTGCCACCCCGCAGGGTCAGGGGAACTGCAGCGGGTTCCTCCGATCCTCTGCCATCCTCCGCCACACCTGGCCAAACCCCCCGCCTCAGCAGCAGTGTGAAGGCCCGCCACTGCCAAGCGCTGCTGCACTTGGTCAGCCTTGGCAAGACCAAGCTGACGGCAGCCCACGTGTTGGCCAAACTCCAGGAGCAGGAGCGGATTTGGCTGACCCCCAGAGGCCTCAGAGTCGGAGAGGTGGTGTCCGACAATGGGGCCAATCTGGTTGCTGCCATAGACAGGGGAAACCTGACCCACATCCCCTGTCTTGCCCACGTGCTGAACCTGGTGGTGCAGAAGTTCCTGCGCACCTACCAGGGGATGGACGAGCTGCTGGAAACGGCAAGGAACGTTGTGCGTCACTTCCGGCGCTCGGCTGCAGCCTGTGCGAGCCTGGAAGACGTGCAAAAGGAGCTGGATCTGCCACGCCATCGGCTGATCATTGACGTTCCGACTCGCTGGAACTCCACCCTGGCGATGTTGGAGCGTCTGGTTGAACAGAAGCACGCTGTCAACCACTACCTTGCCCTGGCCACTGTTTCCGCAGCTCAGAGAAGGGACAAGACCAGCAACATCCCGTCCATCGTCCCCGATGATGACTGGAGGCACATGCAGCAGGTGTGCTTAGTGCTGGCTCCCTTCCTGCAGGCCACAAACATGGTGAGCAGGGACCATGCTATGGTCTGCGAGTGGGTGCCCCTGGTTTCTCTGCTGAACAGGGCACTCGATGCTTTGCTGGCACAGGGAGCGGCAGCCTTGGACCAGCAGGAGCGGCAAGCAGCTGCACAGTCCACCTCTGAGGGGGAGGAGGAGGAGGACTTGGTGGAGGTCCCTGACCTGGCTGCTGATGAGGGGGATCAGCGCAGTGCAGCTGAGTTGGTGCGGGGGTGGAGAGAGGATGAGGCAGCAGAGGAGGAGGATGAGGAGGACAGCACTGACGTCGATGTGCCAGCAGACGTGGCCCGCCTCTTCCCAATGGCAGCGCACATGCTGACGTGCCTGCGCAGGGACCCCAGGGTGATCCAGATGAAGCAGAGGGAGGACATCTGGATCAGCATGATGTTGGACCCACGCCTCAAGGGGAAGTTGAGCCAGTTCCTGCCGCCTGCAGGAGGAGACCCAGCGCAACAAATAAGGAGCTTGCAGCAGGCCCTTGTTGAGCGCTTGGAGGAAGCCTTCCCCCAGCCTTCCACCCCCACTGTCCAGCAGCCAGCACAGAGGCAGCAGCAGGTGCCTGCATCCAGCAGCAGCAAGCGCCCCACAGACCTGCTGTCTCTCAGCCACGAGCTCTACAGGACTGTAGAGGCTCCGGCAGCAGTGACTAGAGAGGAGATGCATGCAGCAGCATCCTCCTCCGGTCACAGCCAGCGCCTGACCCGCATGGTGGCTGACTACATGGGGTCCTACAGCGGGCTTGACAGCGATGCCCCTGTTGATCCCATGGAGTATTGGGTCAAGCGCATGGAGATCTGGAGCGAGCTGGCGCAGTACGCCCTGGAAGTGCTGTCCTGCCCCCCTTCCAGCGTGCTGTCCGAGCGCTGCTTCAGTGCAGCTGGTGGCGTGGTCACCGAGAAACGCTCACGTCTGTCTCACAAGTCTGTGGACAGACTGACGTTTCTCAAGATGAACCAGGCGTGGGTGGAAGGCGAGTTCCTGGCCCCTGTTGTCGGCGAGAGGGGGACATGAACTGGCTGCCGGAACTTAGTACCATCGTTAATGTGCCTTACCACCCTTTACCACCTCCTGGCTCCTGCTCACTAAGCCAGCCTGGTTCACTTTGACTATTACGTCGCCTGCAGCCACACATTTCACACCTACAGTGGGCTGCTGCTGTGTACTGCCCTTCTGCTGTCTGTCTGTGTTTCCCACTGCCAGGGTACACAGAATTACCGTCTGCTGCCACTCTGCCACCAGCTATTACGTCACAACAATAGCTGCTCACACTGCTCCTCCATTCCTCCTGCTGCTGCTGTCTGTCTGTGTTTCCCACTGCCAGGGTACACAGAATTACCTTCTGCTGCCACTCTGCCACCAGCTATTACGTCAAAACAATAGCTATATTGGTTGTAAAACCAAAACCAAAAAAAACCAATAAAAAAAAAAAAAGGTTTAATTTTTCTGAGGTGCCCGGGTTGAAAACTGTGTTGTCCCAGTTGTGTATTGGACACAATGTGGGCTGCACGACCGCTGTCTGGGACCTCCTGTTGTGTTTATTTACAGCCCTGGTATCACCGCTAGGTACCAGGGCTATTATGTCACGCTGCCTACCTGCTGCCACACTCACACTGCTCCTCCATTCCTCCTGCTGCTGCTGTCTGTCTGTGTTTCCCACTGCCAGGGTACACAGAATTACCGTCTGCTGCCACTCTGCCACCAGCTATTACGTCACAACAATAGCTGCTCACACTGCTCCTCCATTCCTCCTGCTGCTGCTGTCTGTCTGTGTTTCCCACTGCCAGGGTACACAGAATTACCTTCTGCTGCCACTCTGCCACCAGCTATTACGTCAAAACAATAGCTATATTGGTTGTAAAACCAAAACCAAAAAAAACCAATAAAAAAAAAAAAAGGTTTAATTTTTCTGAGGTGCCCGGGTTGAAAACTGTGTTGTCCCAGTTGTGTATTGGACACAATGTGGGCTGCACGACCGCTGTCTGGGACCTCCTGTTGTGTTTATTTACAGCCCTGGTATCACCGCTAGGTACCAGGGCTATTATGTCACGCTGCCTACCTGCTGCCACACTCACACTGCTCCTCCATTCCTCCTGCTGCTGCTGTCTGTCTGTGTTTCCCACTGCCAGGGTACACAGAATTACCGTCTGCTGCCACTCTGCCACCAGCTATTACGTCACAACAATAGCTGCTCACACTGCTCCTCCATTCCTCCTGCTGCTGCTGTCTGTCTGTGTTTCCCACTGCCAGGGTACACAGAATTACCTTCTGCTGCCACTCTGCCACCAGCTATTACGTCAAAACAATAGCTATATTGGTTGTAAAACCAAAACCAAAAAAAACCAATAAAAAAAAAAAAAGGTTTAATTTTTCTGAGGTGCCCGGGTTGAAAACTGTGTTGTCCCAGTTGTGTATTGGACACAATGTGGGCTGCACGACCGCTGTCTGGGACCTCCTGTTGTGTTTATTTACAGCCCTGGTATCACCGCTAGGTACCAGGGCTATTATGTCACGCTGCCTACCTGCTGCCACACTCACACTGCTCCTCCATTCCTCCTGCTGCTGCTGTCTGTCTGTGTTTCCCACTGCCAGGGTACACAGAATTACCGTCTGCTGCCACTCTGCCACCAGCTATTACGTCACAACAATAGCTGCTCACACTGCTCCTCCATTCCTCCTGCTGCTGCTGTCTGTCTGTGTTTCCCACTGCCAGGGTACACAGAATTACCTTCTGCTGCCACTCTGCCACCAGCTATTACGTCAAAACAATAGCTATATTGGTTGTAAAACCAAAACCAAAAAAAACCAATAAAAAAAAAAAAAGGTTTAATTTTTCTGAGGTGCCCGGGTTGAAAACTGTGTTGTCCCAGTTGTGTATTGGACACAATGTGGGCTGCACGACCGCTGTCTGGGACCTCCTGTTGTGTTTATTTACAGCCCTGGTATCACCGCTAGGTACCAGGGCTATTATGTCACGGCGAGCTGCCTGCCTCATTGACTGCCTGCTGCCACACACTCATCCTCCTCCTCCTGCTGCTGAATTTACCTCCTGCTGTCTTTGTGTTTCCACTGCCAGGGAGCACATACAATGGCGCTTCCAACATGCGTGCGCCCACCAGCTATTTGTTACGCTCAAAAATAGCTGCATTTCTTTAAAAAAAAATTTGAAAAGAGAAATACGTGAAGAAGAAGAAGAAGACGATATTGAAAAAGAAGGAGAAGGAGAAGATGAAGAAGAAGATGAAGAAGAAGATGAAGAAGAAGAAGATGAAGATGAAGAAGATGAAGATGAAGAAGAAGAAGAAGATGAAGAAGAAGAAGATGAAGAAGAAGATGAAGAAGATGAAGATGAAGAAGAAGAAGAAGATGATGAAGAAGATGAAGAAGAAGAAGAAGAAGATGAAGAAGAAGAAGATGAAGAAGAAGAAGATGAAGAAGAAGATGAAGAAGATGAAGAAGAAGATGAAGAAGATGAAGATGAAGAAGAAGAAGAAGATGATGAAGAAGATGAAGAAGAAGAAGAAGAAGATGAAGAAGATGAAGAAGAAGAAGAAGAAGATGAAGAAGAAGAAGAAGAAGATGAAGAAGATGAAGAAGATGAAGAAGATGAAGAAGAAGATGAAGATGAAGAAGATGAAGATGAAGAAGATGAAGATGAAGAAGATGAAGAAGATGAAGAAGAAGAAGAAGATGAAGAAGAAGAAGAAGAAGATGAAGAAGAAGATGAAGAAGATGAAGATGAAGAAGAAGAAGAAGATGATGAAGAAGAAGAAGAAGAAGAAGAAGAAGATCTAGAAGAAGATTAAGAAAGATAAAGAAGAAGAAGAACAAGTATATACAGTAACACTACACTACTGAACCAAATTAAGGACACAACTTCTCTTTCCACATTTTTTTTTAAAGGAACATCCCCACATAATCACTTGCTGTTGTTACTTGGAAAAAAAGATGTTTCTTGCATCATTCACCCTCAAAACAAGTGTTGGAAGCTATTTTGGGCCAATTCGAATAGTCAGCTCGAATAGTGAGCTCGAATACCGACTCGAATAGTGAGCTCGAAGTCCGAGGTCGAATCGAATAGTAAAAAATATTCGACTCGAATATTCGACTGACCTCGAATAATTTACTATTCGAATTCGACCAAATTCGAATTTTTAAAAGGGGTATTTGAGCACCACTGGTGCTCGTAATGGACAAAAACTTTGTTTCGCATCGTAAACCTTTGCATTAAACTTCATGTAGTATTTTACAAAATTATGGGTATAATGTAATTACGGCTACGGTACTACGCTTGTAAACCAAACGCGTTACTTACGCCTAAAAATCCGCGTTATACTTGCCAATGCGCATACTATACACTGTATATTAAAGCGTATAATCATGCTTATAATGCGTATAAACATATACAATACCATGTCCGCATGTGGAAATTTGTAAGCGTACATCAATCAAAATACGCGTCAAAAAATATTAAATGACTAATTTCGTAATGAACTGTAATTTCGTGAAATTACGAAGTTATGTGAAATTTCAATACATAATTACGGTTCACACGTAATTTATTACGCATTCTCCCGTAAATTTCGCATTACGATGGAAAACTGCAAATTTCGATGCAAAATTTCGGCCACCACTGATTGGAGATGACAGTAGCATAGAGGAGGGAGTGTGCCGGCTAGAGAGGTAAGTGAGAGAGCTTCACTGCACTAATATTCTTCATAGGGCCTCGGGGAGAGTAGCCTTAGCACAGGGAAGCTTCACTGACTCCAGGCCTCCTTGCATAGATACCAACGTTGTGCCCCTGATCGACCAGCATAAAACTATCCAATCTGTAACGTTGGTCGATAAGCGCTAGAAATCGATCACATTTGTAATCGAGCAGGATATTGGAGCAACAACCTTTGGCACATTTGGTAACAGTGATTGAATCTGCTGAACACTGTCTCAGTGTATGGACACCTTAATTCTAAATTCTTCTAAATCTTCTACCCTGATACTAAATCTCTTAAAGAGAATCTGAACTCTAAAATTCTTACAATAAAATGCATACAATTCTATTTATTATGTTCTCCTGGGCCGCTCTGTGCTGTTTCTGCCACTCCCTGCTGCAATCCTGGCTTGTAATTGCAATTTTTAGGCAGTGTTTACAAACAAAAGATATGGCTTCTAACTAGAGTATGATAGGCTTGAGAGTAGCTCAGTCTCTGACTCATACAGAGCCCGGAGAGGGTGTGTATAGCTTCTGCCAATGACAAGCAGTGCAGCACATTCCACACATTCCAGCCTCAGCCGACAGAGCCGACAGAAGAGAGAAGATTAGATCATATAACAGAGATAACACAGTCACTGTGCAACTAGAAAAGGCTGCAGTAACACAGACCACATTAGAACAGGTATAGGAACTTATAGGATAGAAGAAATAAGGGTGAGTCTCTTTAAGTGCAAATTTAACTCCCCTGGCGATAATCCCGAGCTGAGCTTGGGCTAAATCATAGGAGCTGAGAGCAGTAAGCCCAAGCTTAGCTCAGGCTGGCTGAAACTGCCGCTCCTGCTGTTTTCCTGGTTCCCATGTGCGATCAGCACTGGCCTTGTAAAGTACTGTTAGACAGCACTCCTGTAACTGTCTCTTGATGTGCCCAGGTCACGGAATCAGGCAGCACTCCTGGCTCCAATCGTAATCGGTAGTGTAGAGACCGGCACCATCAATTTATATATGCTGTTTTATTTTAAAGAAAGACACATTGACATGAAAACAGCGACGTTTCGGAGGGGACCCCTCCTTTCTCAAGCCAGTGTCAGTGTCTAATCATAGAATTTCAATACAGCCTTATATACTAAACATACCTTGGAGTCTTATCCAATCACATTCAAACAGCGCCTATGGCGACCGATCCCCATCACATACTTCAGGCGGACCTGATGGGGGACTCTACTGCTAATATTTAAATGTGTGCTTTGTCCAGCAAGTATATACTGCGCAGGAGCGGAGAGAAACGGCCGTGTCCATGCGCACATCCACCCATGGCGCCGACCAATCAGCCCCGAGGAGCTGTAAAACGTCATCATGGTCACGCCTCCTGATGGAGGCGGACCTGATGGGAAACCTCGTTGGCTTGAGGGTGCGGCGCAACGCCGCGCCCTCTGGTCCTGACGTTAAAGAGACACGCAGGCAGAATGTAAACAAACCGCCCACGTGTTCTTAGTGGAGCGCACGCTGTCACCAGCCTTCCCTCCGCTCCACGCAATACAGAGCAGGAATGCCCAAACATAAAGGACCTGTGGGAAGACATAGTAATAAACAAATAGTTAAAGTAAATTCAAATAAATAAATAAATAGATTAAGCCGGGGGGGGGGGGGGGGTTATCACAGTATATAACAGTAGTGATCTCAGCATTTTATATAAGAATATTTAAAAAAATGGTCTACCCAATGTGGCAGAATTCCAGACCCCCCCCTTTAATGTCATACAAACGAGCCCCCACATTAAGAGACAAGCTAGTTCGAGCACATTTGGGTTCACCACAGTCCTGCCGCCCTGTTTCTAATCGTCCATATGGAACTTACCCTTGTATGAACTGTGCTAATTGTCACAGTATAATCAGAGGCCCAGTTGTGAGACATCCTCACCTGGGTACATCATTTAAAATTTATGGCCATTTTTATTGCAATCCTCGTTATGTAATTTATGCTCTAAAATGTCCTTGTGGACTTTTATATATTGGTCAGACAACACAACCCTTGAAGGCTAGATTAGCATCACATAAAAGTACCATTAGGAATAAAAATAATGAACTTTCTGTTTCTTCACATTTTTTATCTGCTGGCCATTCAGTTAGTCAGTTAAAATTCAAGATTTTGGAGCAAGTTCCAGTTCTTAGGAGGGGTGGTAATAGATTAAAGAGGTTACTATACAGGGAGGCAGTATGGATAAGAAGATTAGACACTCTGGAACCACGGGGTATGAATAGGGAGTATGATATGCAACCTCTTATATAAAATGCTGAGATCACTACTGTTATATACTGTGATAACTTCCCCCCCCCCCCCCCCCCCCCCGGCTTAATCTATTTATTTATTTATTTATTTATTTGAATTTACTTTAACTATTTGTTTATTACTATGTCTTCCCACAGGTCCTTAATGTTTGGGCATTCCTGCTCTGTATTGGGTGGAGCGGAGGGAAGGCTAGTGACAGCGTGCGCTCCACTAAGAACACGTGGGCGGTTTGTTTACATTCCGCCCGCGTGTCTCTTTAACGTCAGGACCAGAGGGCGCGGCTCAAGCCAACGAGGTTTCCCATCAGGTCCGCCTCCATCAGGAGGCGTGACCATGATGACGTTTTACAGCTCCTCGGGGCTGATTGGTCGGCGCCATGGGTGGATGTGCGCATGGACACGGCCGTTTCTCTCCGCTCCTGCGCAGTATATACTTGCTGGACAAAGCACACATTTAAATATTAGCAGTAGAGTCCCCCATCAGGTCCGCCTGAAGTATGGGCAGGGGATTGGTCGCCATAGGCGCTGTTTGAATGTGATTGGATAAGACTCCAAGGTATGTTTAGTATATAAATCTGTATTGAAATTGTACGATCAGCACTGGCCAGCAGGACCCAGGCTTCCCTCCTGGGCTGCAGGGATCCCCTTTACCTCGCTCTCGTTCTGAGATCCCGGGGGCCAATCAGGATAACTGAGCAGCGGTGCGGCATGACATTATGTAGGACGTAAGGGAGATAAGGTTGCCATGCATTAGCGTTTTCAAATTAAAAATCTATTTTGACATTTCAACCTTTTTATTCCCAAAATTGCAGCAATCTCGAACACGTTTGTTTTGAAACAATTTCTTCAAAACTATCAATCTAAAGAAAAATTGGATCTGATTGGTATAATTAAATCAAAACAAAAAAAATTGTAACGTGTGTGGCCACCTTGTGTGTATTAGCTGTATTATCGCTACATATTGCCTTTAAAGCGGAGAAAGACCTTTTAATAGGAAATTTGGAATTAATTGCACAGATGCGTAAAAGGCAGTTTAGGTCAGGGAACCATTTTTGGTCTGCTTGTGCCTTCCTTTGCTAATCATCTTTATCCTGCACTGCTTGTGTAACTATTAGAGTCTGGGTGTGTCTAGAGTTGAAGTCAGAGCGTGGCCTTATGTGTACTTGTGTCGTGTGTGTGTGTGTGTGTGTGTGTGTGTGTGTGTGTGTGTGTGTATAAGCAATGTGTGAATTCATACTTGTAGATTCTGCAGCTGTGACTCCTTGCCCACCCCTCCACACTGAGGTAACCTCCGATATGTTTGTGTAGTGGATCTCTTTGCTAAGTATCCTGACCCCACCTAAGTCTTCTGCAAACAGCTCTGTCATGTAACTTATCTTGCCAAATGGGAAATCCGTCATGTTCACAAGCAAAACTCATTTGGAAACTTCAGCTCTAATAATTCACACATCTGCTTGCACACACCATATTATGCAGTAGTGAAGTTTCTAGTCTTGTTAAAGGGTGCCTTCTAATGGCTGTTTGTGTGAAGTGCAAGCTTTGTGGTGTACAGATGTAGACTCTTTCAAGCAACAGGGGTTCTTGTAAAGGAGAAATTCTCCTCAAATATCATTTGGAAAAATGTGTTAACCTACCCCACAAAGCCCTGGGTCACAGCAGTACCCAATCAGTGGCTGGGGATGAGCAGGGGACAACGTTTGCGGTGGCAGGCATCCTACTAAGGGCTCAATTCACAAAGTATTACCGCATGCAGTAAAGCAGGAAACAAATGATTTTACAGAACATTTTGTCAAATGTCAAATCCAAAAGGCAGTTACCATGTGAAAAACGAAAATTGCCAACCAGTGAGGTAAATTACCAACTTATGAGGTAAATACCTTATAAATGTTAATTCACAAGCATAACTCATGCTGATAAAATACAGTGAGGTATATTTTATCTCCAGTCTGGAGGAACGAACAACCATTTGTGAGGTTACAGAAGGGTGTTGAAGGCGAGAGAAGGGGAAACAGTGGATCTAGAAAAGAGGAAAGCCTTTTAAACTATTTCGAGTTAAGAAAAACATTTTTTTCTAATTTCACATCTACATCCACAATATTATTGTGTAGTATTGAAAAATGGTTAAGAAGATGCCAGCGGTTTTGAGCCAATAATTTTATGCAGCTTGGACCTGTATAATAATAATACCCAACAGGTTTTAGTGAATAGAGCCCTAAATGCCTTGATCCCCTGGTATTAGGTCCTCTATGCATTTGCAAGGTGTGTCAGAATGTGAATGTGTATATCAGATGTGTCAGAATGTTAGGTAGGGACATCTAGTGCTAATTTATAGCTATGCTGTTGAAGTCATCATCTTTATTGCTTTTTGTTGTCTGCAGAGCTTATTTTACAAGTTTTGCAATTGCACTGTGATATCATGAACTGAGCAGTAATGCTGCTTGTCTGCATAATACAATAACTACCTAAACCAGGGGTGTTGCTAGAATCCTAAAAGATCCAGGGCACCTTGGGGCACCAGGGAAAAAGGCGCTACAGAAAAAAATGGGTGTGGCCATGATGTGGGTGTCGGGAAATGGGTGTGACCATTACATGAGTGCCAGAAAATGGGCATGGTCTAAAGGTGCTGGGTCAGGAGTGGTGCATGCTTGAGGGAGCTTGGGAGGAAGTGGGAACGCATTGAAAAGCAGCTGGGGAAAGCCTGCAGGAACGCCCCTAGTGGGTGTTTTGAGCAGGGAATCTCTCTCCTACTATTACCCTCCGAAATAGCGACAATTATTGTCGCTAATTTTGGGGGGCTATAGTGCGGCGGTGGGGGGACAGATAGCGCCATTGTATTTTATAATGTTTTGACATTTTTATAACATTGCTATATCATTTTACATTTATGATTTATTATTTGTAATATATTTTTGCATGTATCCAATGTACAGTAAAGGCCTGAAAAAATAAATACATTTTATAGGCTCTAGGCTCACTATACACCAGTAGTTCTGAATGTGTGATAGCTAAGATAAAATACAAACAGTTTAGTTCCACCCCACAATAGTGCACATTATGCAAAAGTCCAGACACAACAAAATGGGGTTTTAAAGGAACAATTTCACTCTTTCGTCTTCAATCACTAGTCTTGTCAGTTGTGAGTTACGAATACAGGGTGTAGACACAATTAAGAGGTCCAATTCAACAAAAAGATTGCCTGACACGTGTTTCACAGCCAACAAGCTGCTTCCTCAGATGCACCGGCTTGTTGGCCGTGAAACACGTGTCAGGCAATCTTTTTGTTGAATTGGACCTCTGAATTGTGTCTACACCCTTTACTGACAAGACTTGTGATTGAAGAATAAATGTTCTGGATGTGTGCCTGGCTTCAGGAGCATAAAGAGATACTTTGCATATTCAGGAGTGACATATCATGGGAAACCATAGTTGCTCATTTAAAACTGAATTATTTCAAATACAGTACCTTCTTTTTTCACCATGAGTTCTCTGAGTATTCTGTTGTTCTAAAATTAATTGCATAATCTCTTATTATATTGCTACCAAGTAACAGCCATAATTGTCTTTTAGCATGGTTTTAAGGTGCTGGCAAAAGAGAGAATGTCAGAGGCAGAAAGTCTTCCCCATAAAAATGGATCTTTAGCTCTTTGGGTGGGTTTAGAAATATATTGTAGACCTTCTGTCTTTGCATTAAACACTTAACCTCATGGGCTATTTTAACCTTACCACCAAGAGCCATTTTCGCCTGTCAGCGCTACTCCCATACATATGTAAGTCCCGTCATGAACAAGCGGCAGGATGCTTAAAAACTACTAGCTAATTGTTTTAAGGATTTTTTTTAACTACTGGATCTCAATTTAATTTGTCTGTGATGATTTCTATTGGTCCAGAACAGCAGACCAATGGGAATTGCTGGCAGAGAAATCAAATTCAAGCCAATTCCAGGGTTTCTGGTCGGGATTCAGTTTTTCTGTATTGCTCAAGTATTGAGTTAGGTGAGGATTAACAGTACTAAAGGAGTTAGAATAAACTTAGGTAAACTTTGAAGGGTGTAAATAAAAGTAATAGTTAACTGAAAGATTAGGTTAGGATTGCCTGCCAAGCAGGGAGGTAAGGGATAACCTTTAGAGATGGCTCGAACCTCCGATTTTAGGTTCGCAAACCTCGAATGCGGACTTCCGCAAAAGTTCGGTTCGTGCGAACTTTCGCGAACCGCAATACACTTCAATGGGGAGGCGAACTTTGAAAACTACAAACATTAATTCTGGCCAGAAAAGTGATGGAAAAGATGTTTCAAGGTGTCTAACATATGAGTTTTTGCATAGATGAGTGGGATACACGCCAAAAGTCCCGGGGAAAAATCTGGATTTGACGCACAGCAGCGTTTTAAGGGCATAAATCACATTGCAATGCTAAATTGCAGGCATAAAGTGCTTTAAAACATCTTGCATGTGTATACATCAATCAGGTAGTGTAATTAGTGTACTGCTTCACACTGACACACCAAACTCACTGTGTAACGCACCGCAAACAGCTGTTTGTGTAGTGACGGCTGTGCTGGACTGGTTCCGAAAAAGTTTGCGGCTTTCCGTGATCGCAAACCCCGGAAGTTCGCCGGGAACCGTTCGCCGGCGAACCGTTCGGGCCATCTGTACTCCTCAAATGGCCGCATGAGCCTGCAGGCATTTCGCATGAGTGTCCAGTTCTTCGGCCAGAACATCCCCATCCCCCCAGAGTGTGTCCTTCTACTGTAGTTGTAGATATACTTGGTGACGGCTTTCTCCTGTTGTAGCAGGCAGTTGAACATCAGCAGGGTCGAATTCCAGTGAGTCGGACTATCGCAAATCAAGCGTCTCACTGGCAAGTTGTTTATCCACTGAATATTGGCAAAGCGTGCCATGGCCGTGTAAGACCGCCTGAAATGCCCACACAACTTCCTGGCCTGCTTCAGGATGTCCTGTAAGTCTGGGTACTTAGACAGAAATCCAGGGGTGCCTCTAGTCATTTTGTCACTCCAGGCGAGAAAACCTGTGGCGCCCCCCCCCCAAGCCCCTCCCCCCCCTAATCATAATGCGGCAGTGTTTCATCAGAAAATAATAGTAATTATCGTAATTCAGAATCGTAATTCACCAGAAAATAATCGTAATGTGGCAGTGTTTCACCAGAAAATACACTTATTGCAGCAGCATTTCACCAGAAATTAATCATAGGGCAGCAGCGTTTCACCAGAAAATAATCGTAATGGGGCAGCGTTGTCAGAAAATAATCGTAATGTGGAAGCATTTCACCAGAAAATACACGTAATACGAGCAGAGGGAAAGAGTAGAGAGGGAGAGGCAGCATAAGATGTAAGAGGGGGGTAGAGGAACAGAGAGGGGGAGGGATAGACAGCATAAGATGGAAGAGGGTGCAGAGGAACAGAGAGGGGTAGAGACAGCATAAGATGGAAGAGGAGGCAGAGGAACAGAGAGGGGAGAGGGAGAGACAGCACAGCACTAAAGCACTGTTTACAGCTTTACCAGCCTACAGCCTAACCAGCTTTCAAAGAAAACTCTAGTATCAAAAGAGCAGGGCACATTCTAGCAGTTATAACAGTACTGGGAGTCTGCACACAGGACAGGAAGTGTTCTTAGCAGCCTGCCTGCATACCTTCTCTTCTGCCTGTGCATGCAGCTTATCATCTCTGGAGTAGTGATGGGTCGTTCGCGAACGAGCCGGCTCTTTGCTGCGATCGACAAGAGCCGGTTCTCAGTTGTGAAAGAGCCGATGCCTCAGCCACCCCACAGAGCTCTGCTTTGCTCTGCAATAAAGAGCTCTGAGGCATGTTGGGAGATGTAGTCCTCCTCTTGCAGCTTGTAGGAGTGTATGGGGCGGAGCAGAGCAGTAGCAGGAGGGATTGCCACAGTCAGAGAAGCAGTCTGGAATTGTCATGGAGACGGGGGCGGGGCTTTTACTCCAATTCTGAGTGGTGTTTAGTGATATTTAATGAAGAGCCGATTCAGAGCCGTAAGAGCCGGCTCTTTAATGGGAGCCGATTCAGAAGAGCCGATTCTCTGAAAAGAGCCGGAATTCCCATCACTACTCTGGAGCAGAAATGTCCCTTCTCCCGGGCTGTGTTGCTGTCTTGTGCGGGGGCGGGGCTCCAACACGGACACATCACATTCTTCTCTCTGTGACTATATCTGTCCCCTGGCTGTCTCGCTCCAGTGTCTGTGTGCAGCCAGTGACACAGGTGGGGGGTCAGACTGTCGGGGGCATAAGCTGGCTGGCCGCTGGCTCCTGGTTTGACTGGCGTGGGGAGGAGTTAAAGGCTGGGCCACACGAGGTAAACACTTTACCTGTGTGGCTACTGAGAAGAAGGGGCACGGCTTTAAAGAAGGAGCCTGGCAGAGAAGAGCAGTATTGATTGCTCTATTGGCTGGGGAGAAGTGGAGGTGGAGGCACTGCTGAGCACATGGTAGCGTGCCGAGCACCGGGGACTGAGTCGGGAGGTAATATAATATAAAAAAAAAAACATGGTCACGGTAGCAGCGGCGGGGGAATGCGCCTCACCACTTCATGGCGCCTCACCACCTCATGGCGCCCCAGGCAACCGCCTATACTTGCCTGGTGGGTGAGACGCCCCTGCAGAAATCTCTGAATTATGAGATTCGGCACGTGCCATGCAGGGAACATGTGTCAATTTTCCCAAATTCAAAGCCAAAATGAGATTGCTGCCGTTGTCACACACCACATTGCCGATCTCCAGTTGGTGCGGGGTCAGCCACTAATCCACCTGTTTGTTAAGAGCAGCCAGAAGAGCTGCTCCAGTGTAACTCTCTGTTTTGAGGCAAGACATGTCTAAGATGGCGTGACACCGTCGTACCTTGCATGCAGCATAGGCCCTGGGGAGCTGGGGCTGTGTAGCTGGAGAGGAGATTGCAGCACCAGTAGAGTTGAACTGCCACTCAGCCAAAGAGGAGGAGGATGACGACAGCGAAGAAGATGTAGCAGGAGGAGAGAAGGTGGCTGGATGCCTGCCTGCAAGCCATGGAATTGTCACAAGTTGGTCCGCTGCAAAGCCACATACTCCCTGCTTGCCAGCGGTCACCAGGTTGACCCAATGGGCTGTGTAAGTAATGTACCTGCCCTGACTGTGCTTGGCAGACCAGGCATCCCTGGTCAGATGGACCCTTGACCCAACACTGTGTGCCAGAGATGACACCACTTGCCTCTCAACTTCATGGTACATTTTGGGTATCGCCTCTTTAGAGAAATAATTGCAGACTGGTATCTTCCACTGCGGTGTCCCAGTGGCCACACATTTTCGGAAGGCCTCAGAGTCCACCAGCTGGTATGGTAACAGCTGGCGAGCTAACAGTTCCGCCAACCCAGCTGTCAGACGCCAGGCAAGGGGGTGACTGCCAGAAATTGGCTTCTTCCACTCAAAGATTTCCCTCATGGACACCTGACTACTGCTGTGGGCAGAGGAGCAGGAACCGCTCAAGGTGAGAGGCGGAGTGGAGGAGGGTGGCTGTGATTGTGAAGGTGCAAGGGAGAAAGAGGCTGAAGATGATGCACCTGAAGGAGGAAGAGGAGAAGGAAGGTGGCTTTTCTTTTGTGTGCTGCTTTTCCTCTGGTGCCCTTCCATTGCAGTTTGTGCCTTTTCTCCATGTGCCCTCATAAGGCAGTTGTCCCTACGAGGCTGTTGACCTTTCCACGGCTCAATTTTTGGAGGCAGAGAGAACAGATGGCATTGCTCTGATCTAAGGCAGACACACTAAAAAATGTCCAAGCCGCTGAGCCCCCCTGGGGTGATGGCACTATGGTGGCATCAGCAGCTGACGTTGAAGGGCATGTTGGCTGGCTAGTACATAGGTGGCGATACATGGCACCGGACACTGCCACCAGCTGTTTCTGACGACGAGCTCTCCCTGCTTCTTTCAGGAACTCATCTCCTCCTACTCCTCTCTGACTACCCCTCTGAACTGTCCTCTTGGTCATCTTGTCTCTTAGGAACCCACGTGGCATCCATATCATCATAATCATCATATTCATCCTCCCCAGCTTTGCTTGCCTCAGACACCTCATAAACTGCACCAACAGCAGGTATTTCATCATCCTTCTCCTCACACCTTACGTCCATGGTGTCGCCTAACTCAGACATATGAGGCCTTCTTGTAAGCACTGTACTTTGGTCCAGGGCCGCACAAAATCACATCAGGACGACCTCGAACAGACCTGCCGAGTGGCCTTCCTCTGGGTCTGCCTCTGCCTCTTCCTGTTTTGTCCATATCAGGGGGTGATGAAGTGAAAGGTATACACTGACTTGACTAATACAATGTGCAGTCACACAGGTCCAGTGAAAGGTATGCAGTGACTGGTATTACAATACAATGTGCAGCTGTCACACAGGTGCAGTTAACAGGTATGCACAGAGTCGTATATTACACAGCATGCGGTCACACAGGTACTGTGAACAAATATGCAATGACTGGTATTACAATTGTGCAGCTATCACACACACACACACACACACAGGTACTGTGAACAGGTGCAGTGACACTGCGTGCACTCACGTAGGTAGGTGGGTGGGTGCACTATACAACAGGTAGGTATATGCAGTGATGGGTATTACAAATGTGCAGCTGTCACACACACAGGTAGTCACTGAATGTGCTGGGCCTGGCAGTGGCACAGTAGGAATTACCAAGGGGCCAAGGTCCAGCAGCTAAGACTGACTGACATGGCTGTATATGAAACACAAGTGTCTGTGGGACACACACAAAAAAAAAATCACAAGAACAACATTAGCTCTCAAAAGAGCTGTTGAGGATGAGGAGTGTTTTTTAGCAATAAGTATCAGCAAGAAAGAGCAACCTAACAAGCCTAACTGTAGCCTAACTAAGCTTTCCCTAATGTCTCTGCAGCACCTGTCCCTTCTCTAATTACTGCAGCCATACGAGTGAGTGAAATGGCTGACGCTGCCTGCTTTTTATAAGGGGGGTGGGGCTACAGGAGGGAGTGTAGCCTGATTGGCTACCCTGTGCCTGCTGACTGTGATGTATAGGGTCAAAGTTGACCCTAATGATGTAGTATAGGGGGCGGGTCGAACCGCCATAAGGTTTGCATTCGAAGTTCGTGGAAATAAGTTCGCGTGCAAACCGTTTGGGCCATCTCTAGTAACCTTAGGTACAAGCTGTAGGAAATTGTAGCAGTCAGGAAGGGTATTAAGGTCTATGAAAAAAAAGAGGAAGAAGCAGAAGGAAAGTTACTTTTAGGTACAGGATATGGGGGGAGGATATAGTCGCAGGGCCAAAGGGGAGGGAAAAGGCTAACGTTAGGCACAGTAGAATGGGAACATTAGGGTTAAAGGATACCTGAGGTGACATGTGACATGATGAGATAGACATGTGTATGTACAGTGCATAGCACACATAACTATGCTGTGTTCCTTTTTTCTTTTTCTGCTGAAAGAGTTAAACTTCAAGTAGGTAATTGGCAGTTCCTGTCTGAGTCAGGACTGAGTCAGACTACAGTGTGACCATCATTGTAATGTAAAGAAATGACAACTATAAAACACCTTTCTAGAAGAAAATGGCTTCTTAAAGCAGGAAAGAGATAAAAAGGGTCACTAGTTCATAGATTTTAGCTCCGGCATAATTCAGTGAAGGTGTCATTAAACGAAAAGCCATAAAACAGTTACAACTTAAAAAGTAGATTTAAATATAAAATAAAACTGTGGAATATCTTAAAAAGTCGTTTTTAGGAGAATAGATACAATTGTTTATTTCATTAGTTCATTTTCACCTCGGGTGTCCTTTAAGCTACAACAAAGGTGGGCTGTGGGGAAGGTTTGATAATAGGCTTTACTGAAAAGAAAATGTACTTTTCAATTGATATACCCGTACATGCTCGGATACAAGTCGACCTCATGTATAATTCGCCCCCAATATTTGACCCTCTTAACCTGCAATTAATTAATTACTCAAATATAAGTCTAAACAGCAAAGTTAAGGGCTGTGTGACCCCTCTAGCAGTGTAAACCGTATCCACCTGGCTGTGTGGCCCCCTATAGCAGTGTGACCCCTGTGTCCCCCTGGCTGTGTGGCTCCTGCTGTGTTCCCTGCGTCCCCCTGGCTGTATGGTCCGTGTCCCTTGGCAGTGTGGCCCCCTGCCTGTGTGGTCAATAGGCAATAGCTATCCCGTCTCCCCTTCCCAGCAGTGTAAAGCAGACAAGCTTGCTGAAAAGCCCCCCTCCCACCACCATGGCTGCAAGGGGGCCTCTTCTCTCCTGCAATACAAAGCAGTAAGATTGCTGAAAACCCCCCTTCCTCCCTCCTAGTGTTGGGCGAACACCTGGATGTTCGGGTTCGGGAAAGTTCGCCGAACATGGCCGCAATGTTCGGCATGTTCGGGCCGAACCCCGAACTCCCCGAACATCCCGCTTGTAGGGGCCCTATGGGGTCGCAGGCATAAGGGGGGAGCATGCCCCGATCGCGGGGGGGGTCGGAAATTCCCCCCACCCCCTCCGCTAGCGCTCCCCCCTCTGCCCGCTTCCCCATACAAAAGTTGCAAGAAGTACCCGTGTCCGGGTGGTAGTGGGTGGCTGTCTGGCTGGCAGTGGGCGGCACTATGCAGTGACTAAATGAGGAGGAGGAGTCCGGAGAGTGACGCGTTGAGGGAGGCCGGGCAGCGGGCGGTTCAGCAGTAGTACTGCTGAACCGCCCGCTGCCCGGCCTCCCTCAACGCGTCACTCTCCGGACTCCTCCTCCTCATTTAGTCACTGCATAGTGCCGCCCACTGCCAGCCAGACAGCCACCCACTACCACCCGGACACAGGTACTTCTTGCAACTTTTGTATGGGGAAGCGGGCAGAGGGGGGAGCGCTAGCGGAGGGGGTGGGGGGAATTTCCGACCCCCCCCCCGCGATCGGGGCATGCTCCCCCCTTATGCCTGCGACCCCATAGGGGGGCCGTATTCGTCCGAACAGGGCCCTGTTCGGCCGAACAGGGGCCCTGTTCGGCTAGTAATTTGGCAGTTCGGGCGAACGCGAACAGTTTGGCCGAACACCACCAGGTGTTCGGCCGAACTCGAACATCACCCGAACAGGGTGATGTTCTGCAGAACCCGAACAGTGGCGAACACTGTTCGCCCAACACTACTCCCTCCCACCACCACGCAAAGGGGCCTCTTCTCTCTACCTCTCCCACCTCGGTGAAATCACTGAACCAGAAGCCATCTCACTCACTGAGCTATCCCAGCGCAGCTTCCTCTCTTCTCCCTGTACTAGTGCTGGGCTGTGTGCATAAGCTACAGCTCCCGAATGTCATGTGATACATGAAGTCACATGACATCGGCAGCTGTTGCTGTGAGCCCAGCGAGTACAGGAAGAAGAGAGGCAGCTGCGCTGGGATAGTTCAGAGTGAGATGGCTTCTGGTTCAGCAATTTCACAGAGGGGGGAGAGGTAGAGAGAAAAAGCGCCTTTGCGTGGTGGTGGGAAGGAGGGGGGCTTTTCAGCAAGCTGCCTGCTTTGATTGCAGTAAAGGGGAGAGAAAGAGGTGCCCTCCCATTCATGGCTATAAGTGAGGACATTTTGGACTGTCTCGAATATAAGGCGACCCACCCCCCCCCCCCCCCCCCCCCTCCCCACACACACACACACACACACACACACACACACACACACACACACACTTTTATACTTTGAGTCAGTCCAAAATTTTTCAACTTATAGCCGAGTATATACGGTAATGGCTTCACAAGCCATTTTCAGATGTTATGAAAAAATACAAGGTAGCAAAGCAAAAGGAGCTCTATGGGTCCCAGTGGGAGTTTTACATTGAGCCCCCTCACGCACTCTACACATAAAAATGGGTAGAGAGCATGAAAACCTGCTAAGGAGAGCTGCGGTGTCAGAGAAGTATAAGCAGGGTTGGGAAACAGTGTGTAATGATTACCATTACTCAGAGCACATATAGAGGTAATTATTACCAGCATAGCACCAATAATTAGCTAATGCAGCAGTTGAAGGTGAGCCCCTGGTGGGCTCAGTCCAGTGGCCAGTACTGACATGTATTGATTATACAGGTCTTGTAGCTTGTTAGATGCTTTTTAAGCACATATTATTTATAAGTAACCACAGAACCTGCAAAGCTTAGACCTGTCAGTCATTAAAGGGAACCTAAACCAAGTAAAATCATTTAAAATAAACACATGATGTACCTGCAAATTATTATTACTGTACATAGTTACCTCACTGTCAGTTCCTCTCAGAAGCTCACCATGTTCTTCTTACAATTATTTCTTCCAGTTCTGACAAGATTTTGTCAAAACTAAAATACATCACTTGCAGTCAGTTATAAATCAGTCGCTGTCAGTTATAACTGAAAGGACAACTGATGAGAAAGCTAATGGTCATGTTTCTCTATTGCTCAAGAGGGCGATATTACAGCTTACAGTGTGCTGACCAGTACGCTGTTATGGGGTAATGGCAATTTTCGAAATGGGGGCCAGAGAATTTCACTGATCACAGTGGACAAACAGGATGCAGGAGAGGAGAAAAAAGATTGATGAGTAGACTACTGAGAGGTAAGTATGAAATGTGTATGTTTATTTTGACTTTTAATTTTCAGTTCAGGTTTGCTTCAAATGGATGATTTGGCAATTGTGCCAAGGGCTCCAGTGAAAAAGTGACCTCTGCTTCCTTGATTGCTACACCACTGAAAACAGCGATCTGTCTCAGTTTACAGGCATCTATACTGTATTTTTCTAACACCCACTAAACAGCTATTTCACTTCCGAACAACTTTTCTGTAAAGAACCTCCCAGAATTCTCACTTTCCAACTCCTGCAAATTGCCCTCTGCTCCCCCCAGAAGTTGCTAGTGTGACTCAGGTAAAATGTCCGGCTTTCAGCAGTAAATCTTTTATGATTGATGTACATCTAAAGGAATATCTGGAATGCTGTTGTTATTTTACAACACAAGGACTGATCAGGTGACTACATCAGGCACACACTTCCACTTAGCACCTCCCGTTATAAGAGCATAAGAGAATAGTAGAAAGGCCTTCCACAGCTTTTTCTGAACACAAACTTATAGGAATCTAAGTCAGAGTTTGCTGGAATCACCACTTCGGCCTACAGAGAATTGTTTTCCAATCAAATGAATCAAGTTTCATTTTTGTATTTCCAAAAAACACTAATATGTCATCACCATGAAGTCATCTGCTGTGTTACTAATCATCCAGCTGCAGGTTTCTATTTCTTCCATCCTGGGTTACAATCATTTCTTTCTTTCTTTCTTTCTTTCTTTCTTTCTTTCTTTCTTTCTTTCTTTCTTTCTTTCTTTCTTTCTTTCTTTCTTTCTTTCTTTCTTTCTTTCTTTCCTAAGGAACCTGACTTTAAAGAGAACCCGAGCTGGGTTTGAAGAATGTGATCTGAATACAGAGGCTGGATCTGCCTATACAGCCCAGCCTCTGTTGGTATTTCAAACCCCCCTAATGTCCCCCTGCACTCTGAAATCAGACATAGATCACAGCCGCGCTGTGCGGGCTGTGTTTACATCTGTAGTGTCAGTCTTGGCTGTTCCCCCGCCTCCTGCAGAGCTCCGGTCCCTGCCCCCCTCCCTTCCCTCTAATCAGCGAGGAGGGAAGGGAGGCAGGCGGGGACCGGAGTTCTGCAAGAGGTGGGGAGAGCAGCAGACTGACACTATAGAGAAAAACACAGCCGCTGCGACATGCTGTGTGTCGACAGCACGGCTGTAATTTATCAGGGATTGCAGAGTGCAGGGGGACCTTAGGGGGTTTGGAATACCAACAGAGGCTGGGCTGTATAGGCAGATTCAGCCTCACTATGCAGATCACATTGTTCAAACCCAGCTCGGGTTCTCTTTAAGCTAAGAATAGGAACTGAATACAATAGAGCTTTCCTGTTCTTCCATGTTGGCTTTCATTCCTGCGCCATCCTCCATTAAACTTCTTCAACCTCGTGGATCTGAGTAATTCCAAAGACTTCTCGAAGACTCCTGAAGCGTTAGCAGATGGAGGAACTTTAACAGGGCATGGCGCAGGAATGACGGGCAGCATAGAGGAACAGAAAGGCTCTATAGTATTCAGAACTTCTCTCGTCTTAGATAAGTATCAAACCTAAAGTGTGTTTCCTCCCGTCAGGTTAGCTGTAAGTGTCAAAAATCTTGGCAATACACAGGAAGTATAGAACCCTTTGTAATGGGAACAGTGAGATTGGCAGCACAGGGAAACATTTCCACAATTGTGTATTCCTAATATTCTCATCTAGCAAAGGTGGGAACCATGAAGCCCAATACTGTATCTCTGATATATATACCATAGTTTTTGACATATAAGATGCTCCAGAAAATAAGACACACAGAGATTTAGAGGGCAAGAACCAGGGGCAAAAAATATGCTAAACCTGGTGCGCCCATGGTCCAGGAGAATCTTGTAGATTCTCTCCAAATTATTGTGTGCCCCTTGTACCTCATGTGTATTCCTGTGTCCCCTTCTGTCCCCCATGTGCTCCCTTCTGTCCGCTGTATGTCTCCTTCTGCCCCACATGTGTCCTCCGCACCCCCTGAATAAATGCAAGCACCGGCAACACAGCTCACCCAAACCATCAGAGCCCACGGCGATCACGTCATCAGCAGAAGCCGGCACTAGGGAATTAGTAAGGGAAAGGAGAAGTCCTTGATCGCTGTGGGATTAGGCTCCGATGGATTGGGTGAGTCATGCTGCTGCTGCTTTCATTTATTGAGGGGAAGTGGAGGAGGACATGCGAGTGCAGAGGAGGACACGGGGACAATACAGGTAGGCCCTGACAGCATGAGGGGTCAGGGGTTCGTAAGTCGGGGACTCCCTGTATTTGGAATAAAAGACACAGTGACTTTTTCTCCCCATTTTTGGCAAAATAAAAAGGGTGTCTTTTATGCCAAAAGATAATGCAATCTAGCCAGCAACAGCCCTACAGAGCCTGAAATGAAGTCCCTGTACTTCTGTGCTTCTGGTCATGTGATCACAATTATTTCAGGATGGGATTTGGTGCCACAGACACCTCGTTTCACAAATAAAAAAACACATTTTAGCAGTCTGATTACTAACCTGTTAAATGATATATTTGATATATTTTAATCTGTGTCTGGAAAAGGCTTTAATTCATCAATAACAGATTTACAGTGTGATGCTTTTCAGTGTGGTTGACAATGCAGCATGGTATTTGGAATATGTGTTATAAGATGGTGCACCTTTAGAGATTTCTGTACAGATAAGCAGACTGACAGCAGAAAACAATACAGCGAATGCTGCAGAGTGGTAAACGTGCACTGTAAGGAAGCAGCAGGGATTGGCTGAGTGGTGAATGGTGGGTGTGGCACATGTTAGGAGAGGATGGTGAGTGCGTTGGTTAGCGTCTGAAGTTCATCTCTCAGCTCCTCCAGGGAACTCTGAATCCGGCTAGGTGTATCCAGAACTTCAATGCTCACAGTATACGGGTCATATCTCACCGCAAAAGGTCTCTTTATTCGAGAAGCGTAATTCCTGCCAGGGAAAATCATACAGAAGAACTAAGGACAAAAAAAATAACATACAGAACAATTACAAAAGGAACAAATGTACTGTATTTTTAGGACTATAAGACTCACTTTTTCTTACCCAAAAGTGTGTGTGTGTGTGGGGGGGGGGAGTCACTGTGTCTTATAGTCCAAATGCAGGGAGTTCCTGACTTGTGAACACCTGCTAAAACAAACCTCCAACTCACCGCAATGTTAGGGACTCCCTGTACTGTGCCCATGCAGAGGAAGACGCAGGGGGACACAAAGGGGCATAGAGGAGGACACAAGGAGGACAGAGGCGGACACAGGAGGGCACAAGGGGACAGAGGACACAGGCAAACACAAGATGCACAAGGGGGCATGAGGTACAAAAGGAGCACAATCCACAAGATGCCCCTTTCACCAGGTTTAGTATAGATTTTTCCCCTGGTTTTTGTCCTCTAAACCTAGATGCGTCTTATGGTCAAGAGCATCTTATAGCCCCAAAAATACAGTATATTTCATGCAGGAAATGTGGAAACTTGCTTTGGGTAAGTCATATATTGCCTCTAATTGAGGCATTCTTATATACTATAATTTTCTCAATCAATATAGAGTCCCTTTAAACTTTTTTTCATATTCAAACCAAAGAATACTCTGGCCCATATTCAATTAACTTTCTCTCTTAAAGGGAATGTCCAAGCAAAATAAAAAAATGAGTTTCACTTACCTGGGGCTTCTACCAGCCCCATGCAGTCATCCTGTGCCCTCGTAGTCATTCACTGCTGCTCCAGTCCCCGGCTGGCAGCTTGCCGACCTCGGAGGTCGGGGGCCGCATTGCGTACAATTTTACGCATTCCCGCTAGTGCAGGAACATTAACACATACATTTTTACGCATTACTGGTTCATTGCGTAAAAATGTACGCATTGAACCAGTAACGCGTAAAAATGTATGTGTTAATGTTCCTGCACTAGCGGGAATGCGTAAAAATGTACGCAATGCGTCCCGCTCACCTCCGACGTCGGCAAGCTGCCAGCGGGGCACTGGAGCAGCAGTGAGTGACTACGAGGGCACAGGATGGCTGCATGGGGCTGGGAGAAGACCCAGGTAAGGGAAACTCATTTTTTTATTTTGCTTGAACCTTCCCTTTAAGTTTTTTTCTTAGGAACAATTTTTCATTTTCTGTTTCAAATAACTTTCTAGCACCCAGGACTATAAATGCCCCAGGCTCCTATTCTACTAGTTAAGGCACTCTCTTGACTTGAAGAACCGGCTTTAAGCAGCAAATGTGTTGTCTTTGTGTGAAATAAAGGGGTTTTTTTCAATACATTGGGGTTGATTCACTAAACCATGCTAACTCATAGCACGGTGAACTAGCGCTTTGCACGTGTTACAACGTGCATACCGGTTTCTGTGCGCAAACTTTAAATTTCCGCGCTATAACACAAATGTTGCGCGCAAACGCAGTATTTTTGCGCGTTTGCACACGGAAACCGTTATGCCCGTTATGATGCGTGCAAACCGCTAGCGCGCCCGTGCTATGAGTTAGCATGGTTTAGTGAACCAACCCCATTAAGTGGTGTAGTCTACTTTATGGTAGGCCTTTTTCATATTTCTTTACACCTATATTTTTTTTTGGGGGGGGGGGGGATCTTTGCACTTGTACTCTAAGTCAATACCCTTCTAAAAAGGTCCTATATTTTATGTTCCCTCATAAAGTATAATTTCTGGAAGCAGTGACTGCCAGAACCTCACAAGGCCGAGTCGGAACAGTACTTTCCCACATGCCTAGAAATTAGCAACCCAGACTTGCGAGTATCAAACTACTCGTACTTTTTTAACTGCATTCACCTTATGCACTACTCCAGAACAGGCTCCCAGTGTCCATGTTTTTGTTTTCTTTCGAGTTTCCAGCACCTAGCCATTGAAAGAGTACTAAAAAGTAGGTGAATAGTACTGTCGAAAATTAGCAAGTCTTTCCTTGCTTGGTGGTAGCTTAAAAGGCATTTTATCAATAAGGTGTGAACATTTCACCTAGGAGAAAACTAAAGGTGGCTACTAATGATACAATTTGCTAAATGATCGATTAGGAACGATTCTTCATATGAGTGCTCACATATGATCGTTTGGAACCACTAATGGACAGAAAAATCCTAATCAAACAGATCATGGGATTGATTGATGGGATTGAACTGAAATTTAGATCGATGTAATTAATCTGATCGGATTGGTTAGGACATTTTTGTCCATTACTGGTCCCATTACTGGTCTTTAGATGAAAAATTGTTTGTAATCAATCGTTCAGCAAATTGTATTATTAGTGGCTATGTTTAGAAGAAAAAGTGAATTGAATAGGGGCTGTGAGTTGAAACATAGGCTAAAGCCAACAGCAGATCAGTGTCTTCCTACCGAAGCTTCTCCTTGGCGTCAGCAAAACTTTCTGAAACAAAATAGACTGGCTGGTAATTCTGGTCCTGGTACGGCTGCACAGCCGCATCATCTGGGTTAAATGGTCGGACCTCCGGTTCGTCTGACAAAGAGTGCTGGGGACACAAAAATGGCAGCTTATATCAGTCAACTCAATTACGTTAAAATTGTATGTATTAGTTTCGCACAAATATAAACAAGAACACAAAATGCCAAACTTTGTTTTTGTTTTACTTTTTTTTTAGACAGGAATGTAAAGCTTAAAGAGTCTCTGTAACATTAAAAACATCCCCTGGGGGTACTCACCTCGGGTGGGGGAAGCCTCCGGATCCTAACAGGGGCGTAGCAATAGGGGGTGCAGAGGTAGCGACCGCATCGGGGCCCTTGGGCCAGAGGGGCCCTGAAGGGCCCTCCCTCAACTACAGTATTAGCTCTCTATTGGTCCTGTGCTCATAATAATCACTTCTATTGATACTTTGAATAGTGGTAATCATTAACCTCCTCGGCGTTCTATTGAGATCGCCAGGGAGGCTGCGGGAGGGTTTTTTTTTAATTAAAAAAAAACTATTTCATGCAGCCAACTGAAAGTTGGCTGCATGAAAGCCCACTAGAGGGCGCTCCGGAGGCGTTCTTCCGATCGCCTCCGGCGCCCATAATAAACAAGGAAGGCCGCAATGAGCGGCCTTCCTTGTTTTGCTTAGATCGTCGCCATGGCGACGAGCGGAGTGACGTCATGGACGTCAGCCGACGTCCTGACGTCAGCCGCCTCCGATCCAGCCCTTAGCGCTGGCCGGAACTTTTTGTTCCGGCTGCGCAGGGCTCAGGCGGCTAGGGGGGCCCTCTTTTGCCGCTGCTCGCGGCGAATCGCCGCAGAGCGGCGGCGATCAGGCAGCACACGCGGCTGGCAAAGTGCCGGCTGCGTGTGCTGCACTTTATTTGATAAAAATCGGCCCAGCAGGGCCTGAGCGGCAGCCTCCGGCGGTGATGGACGAGCTGAGCTCGTCCATACCGCTCAGGAGGTTAATAAACTGTTCCCCATCCCTTCCTTGCACCTCTGACACTGTAGTTGCCATTGGCAGGTTTTGGTGCGCCATATTAATTGTTATGTATAGAGTGCTTGGGGGGCCCCATGTAAAACTTGCATCGGGGCCCACAGCTCCTTAGCTACGCCACTGGATCCTAATGAGGCTTCCCACGCCGTCCTCTGTCCCACGGGAGTCTCGCTGCAGCCCTCCGAACAGCCAGCGATAGACCCGACTGTCAGTTCAATATTTACCTTTGCTGGCTCCAGCGGGGGCGCTGTGGCTGCTTTCGGCTCCGAACTACACGGAAATACCCGATCTCAGTCCGGTACTAAAATCTGGCAGCCTGCAAGTAAAAAAAGAGTTATATTTACCCGAGAAGCCTTGTCCCGCAACTGTAGTTAAATGCTACTCCTGTGCCCCATGGGATTTTGTGAATATTGCTATGGCCTTACATAGTAATAGTCTATAATACTCTAGAACTAAATATTATCACACCATGCAGAGGAAAATACTTGATTCGTGTACAAGAAACGCAGAATCACAGCTAGCACATGCCCTCTAGTGGTCACTTTGTGTGGTTACAGCACCATGCTGCAATATAAAGATAACTGCTTTTCACTGGCTACATGATATATTGATACCGAATGCATAATAGTGCACACAGCATCACTGATATTTACTAGGGTTTCCTTGGTTTGTGCCAGTTTTTACATTCAACCAATACTTTGTACAGCAGAACTGCATATGCTGGGAAAATGCAAGCATTATGTTGTGTGCCATTCAGTATAATTAGAGGTTGTAAAATACGGGTTACAATGCAAAATTGTGCTTTACAATATGGAGTATGGGATGTAGCACGGCATTCTCCATTGTATCAGCCCTGTAAATTCCTTCCTGTTCATATACACCTCATCACTGTAGAGGTGGCCATTAACAATACAATTCTCTGGACGATCGATTGTCCAATTTGATAGTAAAATCGATCGGAAACGTTCGATCAGGCCCACTAATGCAAGGCAAGCTGCTATGTACCTCGATCAGAATTGATGGAATCGATAAGTTTTTCAAATTGATTCCAGCATTCTGATTGGACGGGTTAGCGGTTTTCCTTACTAAGTGGGTATCGAATCGATTGAAACGATCAATTGTCTGCACATCTGTTAATGCTGGGAATTTTCGCTCTCTGTTTATATCAGTTTTGCAGCCCCTAGCCGGGCTAATCGGTGTTGTGTGAAATGGAGGTTCTGCAGTCTGCACCTAAAACATTGTCTTAAAGTGTACCTGAGATGAATAGAGAAAAGGGTTTTTATTTACCAATGACTTCTTCCAGCTTCCTGTATTCCGCCTGCTCCTACAATATATTCTCCTGGTCCAATCCGTTGCATCTCTGTCAGCCCTGTAAAGTCAGCGACTTAGCTCAGCCGCAGACTACTGGGCATGCGCAACTTGTTGAAACTGTAGCTGTGCTTGCACAGAACACTCCTGGTAACAGCAGCGTAATGGCAGAGGCGCGTGGCCCATAACAGTACCTGTGCAGTGGCATGCAACCCGGCTGGATTGTGGACTTCACAGCAGCACAGTGGAGGAGATCAGGAGGACATTGTGGAGCTCATGGACTACAGGGGGATGGCAGAAGCCCCTGGTACAGTAAGTTACATTTCTTTTTTTCTCATTGGTCTCATGTTTACACACCAAGTTATAAAGCATATGATATTTTTTGCTGACTTTCCTAAATAGTCAATGCAAGTGGCAGACAGCATAATTTTTGAGTCATCAACCATTAGAGTATAATTCTAAAAATACTGAACAAACCTAATGAAAACAATGTTTTTCAGTTATAAATATAAAGTGCATTGTTCCAAATTAGTATGCACAACAGAGTTTCAAAACATTTTACAAGTTTTATAAGAATTAAACATGGTCAGTACTAGAAACACTGCATACTAGGGGAGGAACATCACTCTGAACATCACAAAATCAAAGTGCATTGTAAGAGATAAAGTTTATGGGCTATGCGCTCATTAAAGAGAATCCAAGGCGGATTTATTAAATCTTAATGGGACACACAGAGGCTTTTTCTGTGCATAAAGACATGCCTTTGCGCCCTTCTTCTGCTGCCGCCAGTCCCCCACCCCCCGGGCTCTGCTGTCCCCTGATAAATAGCGCCAGGCTAGCAACAATCTGCTTGTCTCTTGCCTGATGTTTACCAGGCAGCTTGTCAATCCATTTTCCCCGCATTGCCTCCCTCGCCTCTCCTCTATAGCGTGGCTCCCCCCGCCGCTCCATGCCTCCGCTAGCTTCCTCCAATCGGGAGCTGAGCCGCGACCTAGGAAGTACTTACTATTCTAGTATTTTTCTTACTAATTTAACATAATTTTTCAATGTTTACATTGTAATTCTTAAAATGTTCAATAAATATATTGAAAACATAACAAAATTTGTAATCACTTTGCTTGAGGTAGCTTAGTGTAGGTCAGGGCCTGCATCAGGGGGGGACACTTAACACTAAATTGAGAGGCCCGGCCCCCCCAACACACTGGCATTAGCTAATGCCTAGGTTTCTGGGTATGTGCCCCGCCCGCCGCCGCCCCGCTCTGTCTCCCTCCCATGCTTCTCTGCTCTGCCTCTGCTCCGTGTAGAGTTAGAGCAGGGCTACAAGAAAATGGCCACTGATGTCCAAAGATGTGGACATCGGCGGCCACTTTTTTGTAACTCTGCTCTAACTCTACAGTAAACAGGGAGTGGAGGAAGAGCACTGAAGCGGAGACATAGACAGAGCAGAGCGCTGAAGAGAGACATCAGCGCTGGAACCCACGGAGCTGGTGAGTGAGCCGCAGCCGCCGTCTGCATATGCTGCACGGGGGCACCTATACTTGGCTTCCTACACCTGACTTAGTGGGGAGGTCTATGCTTGGCTACCTATACTGAGGGCACCTACATAACTATACTATGGGCACTTACATACCTATACTGAGGGCACCTATATACCTATACTGCAGGCACCTAAATACCTATATTATTGGCACCTACATACCTATACTGTGGGCACTTACATACCTATACTGAGGACACCTACATACCTATACTAAGGGCACCTACATACCTATACTGATGGAACTTACATACTTATACTGGGGGCACCTACACTTGACTTCCTATACTGGGGGTGTCAAAGCTTGGCTACCTATACTGAGGGCACCTATGCCTGGCTACCTATACTGAGGGTACCTACACCTGACTTCCTATACTGGGGCACCTATAGCTGACTACCTATACTGGGGGCTCCTACGTCTGGCTACCTATACTGGGAGAACCTACACCTGGCTACCTATACTGAGGGCACCTATGTCTGGCTACCTATACTAAGGGCACCTACACCTGGCTACCTGTACTGAGGACACCACCACCTGGCTACCTATACTGAGGGCACCTACCCCTGACTTCTTTTACTGGGGGAACCTATTCCTGGCAAACTAACTACCTATACTACCTATAGTCTGAGGGCAGGGGTGGTGGGGGGATGGCAGTGCAATTGTCGGTGCTGTGTGATCATTCCAAATCAGGAGAAAGGGGCTAACTGTCCCATTGATTTTATCAATATTATTGAAAGGTTCTAGGAGATCTGAGCATTTGGCTTGATGTGTCACAACTTCAAAAAGATTGTGAACCACTGTTGTAAATGGTGTAAATGGTGGTGGGCAGTGGCACAGGGGTAGGGTTGCTAGTGGGTGGACACAGCAGCCAGTGGGTGGGCCCTTGTGGGGGGGGGGGGGGCAGGCCTGCTGATGTGAGGGGTCCTAAAATTTCTAATGGTGACCCTGGTGAGGGAGGTTAGTAGAAGGATTCATGAATGGGACTGCTGCTTTCCTGCTTACATTTTATAATCTTACTATTTAAACTTCAAAGAAGGGGAACGCACAGACCAGGGGCGTGTCTAGCCTTTTTGTCACTCCAGGCAAGAAGTCCTGTTTCAACCCCATGCTAGAGAATATTAACCATGTGCTGTACAGTGTGGATGCATAATACAGTGAGTCCCTAAGATATAAACACACTGTCACATTTCACTGCACCCCCCCCCCCTCCTGCACTAGCCCAGCTTAGTGTGTAGATGCAGAGTATAGTGCAGCAAAAGCTGTGCTCTCACCTCTCCACTGGAGTCCAGTGCTGTGCTACTGCCTGTCCGCTCACCACTCGCCCTAGTGCCCAGCATCTCCTAACGCATGTAGCATGAAGAGAACCAGCACCAGAGGGAGCAGAAACGAGATAGGATGGTCGCACAGGCAGGGCCGGCCCGCTCATGAGGCGGGGTGAAACTTTTGCCTCAGGCGGCAAATTTCCAGGGGCGGCATCCGACCGTCCATGCGGGGAGCCGGCCGCCGAGCTGGAGGGGTAGCTGGCAGGACGGGGGTATTGGGCCTAGCGGCGGGACCCCCCCCCCCCCCTCCCTCGCCTGGGTCCCCCGTCCTCCGCTCCCCTCCAGCCTTACATAGAAGCAGCCGCTATTTGTAAGAGGCATGGGCGGGGAGGACTCACCTCTTCCTCGATCCAGCGTGCGCTCCACTGACGTCACTTCCTGCAACGCTGCAGGAAGTGATGTCAGTGGAGCGCACGCTGGGAAGAGGTGAGTCCTCCCCGCCCGTGCGTCTTACAAATAGCGGCTGCTTCTTCTATGTAAGGCTGGAGGGGAGCGCAGTTCGGGGAACCCAGGCGAGGGAGGGAGGGGGGGTACGACCCCCTCCCCGCCGCTAGGCCCAATACCCCCGTCCTGCCAGCTACCCCTCCAGCTCGGCGGCCCCCCAGAGCGCCCCCACCGGGGGGGGGGGGGGGTGGCGGCGGAAATTTTTTTTTTGCCTCAGGCGGCAAAAAGTCTAGGGCCGGCCCTGCGCACAGGCATAACCCTGGACTTCAGAGGAGAGGTTAGAGCAGAGCTTCTGCTGCGCTATACAATGCCTTTACAAACTGGACTGGGGGAGTGCAGGCGGAGGACAGGAACAGATAGTGGGACAAGGGAACAGAGGGATGCACAAAGGGGGACAAAAGGAGGCACATTGGGACAGACTGAGTGAGGCACGGAGGGATGCACACAGAGCCGGATCATCCACAAGGCAAATTAGGCAGATACCTATGCCCTGGAGAGAGTCTAGCAATCCGGTTTATGCTAACCCCCAACAAATTTTGCCAAAAAAGCTGGGTGTCCATCAAGCCTGGGCCCAAAGTGGTTTCTTGCCTATTATGTATTTATTTATTTATTGTATTTATAAAGCGCCAACATATTACGTAGCGCTGCACATTAAGGTTACAGACAATATTTAGGGGTGACATACAGTGATAAGACAATACAGGAATACAAGAAAAACCAGATCACGCTGCACAGTATGAGTACAAGGTAATGCTTAGTCAGTCACTGGATGGGAACATGGAGATTAAGCAAGTTGAGTTCACACAAGTGTTCACTCAGATCCATAGGATGGGTGTGTGGTAATGGAGGTGCATGGGCGGAGGACCCTGCCCGAAGGCTTACAATCTAGAGGGAGAGGTGGGGACACAAAAGGAAGGGGACCAGAGTTCAGCTGTGGGTTTAGAGCACTAGTGAGGGGGGTAGGCCAGAGAAAAAAGGTGAGTTTTGAGGGCCGTCTTGAAGATGTTGAAGGAGGGGGAAACCCTAATGGGGGAGGTAGGGAGTTCCATAGTGTTGGAGCAGTTCCTGAAAAGTCCTGCAGAAATGCATGGGATTGGGTGATGCAGGGTGCAGTCAGGCGAAGTTCATTGGAGGTTCTGGAGTGAGCGGCTATATGTGTACTTCTGGGTAAGATTGGAAATGTAGGTTGGGCAGGTTTTGTGGTGCCTAGGGCACCATTTCACTTAATCCATCTCCGGATGCACAAGGAGGCAGAGGTGGCACAGGTGGACTGAATGAAGCACAGGAAGACAGAAGGAGACATAAAGGGTAATAGAAGGAGGTACAGGGGGACAGAGGGACACATCCACAAAGGTTGCACAGGGGAACTGAAGATGGCACAAGGGGACAGAAGAAGGTACAAACACCTGTGGCTTCATCTGGGAGGCATGGTTTCATTCAGGGTGGGGCTTCATCAGAGGCATGGTGCCCTGCAGGACCTATGGCACTCCAGGCAGTGGCCTGTACTGCCTATGCCTAAAAGCTCCCCTGGCACAGACTAAACTTTCTGAGAAATTTGCAGCCTAGTGCAATGGTAGTCTGTGGTAAAGGAAGTGGCAGTATTATATTTTGGTACTTGAAAATTGATTTATAATTATAAGATATCAGTTAGCAATGGTAGTCTGTGGTAAAGTAAGTGGCAGTATTATACTGGGTACTTGAAAATTGATTTATAAGATATCAGTTCATCTTGACAGAGGTGCCAAGCGTAGATTTGACTCCGTGCTGTGTGTTACTCCTGTTGTTTATTGCTTGAGGGTGCGGGATGTTGCCTACGAAGCGCATTGCAACTTGTCTTAGGAGTAGCAAAGAAATGAACAGCGCTACTTAAAAACAGATGAGTGCTTACCTGCAAAAAAGTGCACACCCCACTCATGGGATTCAAATACACAATGAGCATACACATGACCTGTCTACCACTTGGAGGATGTTAGTTTCCGCTAACAATTTGCAATTTGTTAGGTACTTGTCCCTCCCACTGTCGAAGAAGTCTTTCCTCCATGGGAGGGGACCTAACACTAACTAAATTCTACCTGTGCATATGCATAGCCTGGGCGCGCTACCAGTAAAATTGAGAATTGCGCAAAAAAAGTGGGATCAGCGCATCACCAGGCCGCCTCTGAATGGCCTCAGCTCAGAGATGCGCTGAGCCCCCCCAGAAACTGCAAACGCACCTTGAACCCAAACAGAGGCTCTGCATATACACCAAAGGAAAACTATTAAGTGGGAGCAGCTGACCAGAAGTAAATCAATCAAACATAGCAAAGAAATGAACAGCGCTACTTAAAAACAGATGAGTGCTTACCTGCAAAAAAGTGCACACCCCACTCATGGGATTCAAATACACAATGAGCATACACATGACCTGTCTACCACTTGGAGGATGTTAGTTTCCGCTAACAATTTGCAATTTGTTAGGTACTTGTCCCTCCCACTGTCGAAGAAGTCTTTCCTCCATGGGAGGGGACCTAACACTAACTAAATTCTACCTATGCATATGCATAGCCTGGGCGCGCTACCAGTAAAATTGAGAATTGCGCAAAAAAAGTGGGATCAGCGCATCACCAGGCCGCCTCTGAATGGCCTCAGCTCAGAGATGCGCTGAGCCCCCCCAGAAACTGCAAACGCACCTTGAACCCAAACAGAGGCTCTGCATATACACCAAAGGAAAACTATTAAGTGGGAGCAGCTGACCAGAAGTAAATCAATCAAACATAGCAAAGAAATGAACAGCGCTACTTAAAAACAGATGAGTGCTTACCTGCAAAAAAGTGCACACCCCACTCATGGGATTCAAATACACAATGAGCATACACATGACCTGTCTACCACTTGGAGGATGTTAGTTTCCGCTAACAATTTGCAATTTGTTAGGTACTTGTCCCTCCCACTGTCGAAGAAGTCTTTCCTCCATGGGAGGGGACCTAACACTAACTAAATTCTACCTATGCATATGCATAGCCTGGGCGCGCTACCAGTAAAATTGAGAATTGCGCAAAAAAAGCGGGATCAGCGCATCACCAGGCCGCCTCTGAATGGCCTCAGCTCAGAGATGCGCTGAGCCCCCCCAGAAACTGCAAACGCACCTTGAACCCAAACAGAGGAAAGACTTCTTCGACAGTGGGAGGGACAAGTACCTAACAAATTGCAAATTGTTAGCGGAAACTAACATCCTCCAAGTGGTAGACAGGTCATGTGTATGCTCATTGTGTATTTGAATCCCATGAGTGGGGTGTGCACTTTTTTGCAGGTAAGCACTCATCTGTTTTTAAGTAGCGCTGTTCATTTCTTTGCTATGTTTGATTGATTTACTTCTGGTCAGCTGCTCCCACTTAATAGTTTTCCTTTGGTGTATATGCAGAGCCTCTGTTTGGGTTCAAGGTGCGTTTGCAGTTTCTGGGGGGGCTCAGCGCATCTCTGAGCTGAGGCCATTCAGAGGCGGCCTGGTGATGCGCTGATCCCACTTTTTTTGCGCAATTCTCAATTTTACTGGTAGCGTGCCCAGGCTATGCATATGCATAGGTAGAATTTAGTTAGTGTTAGGTCCCCTCCCATGGAGGAAAGACTTCTTCGACAGTGGGAGGGACAAGTACCTAACAAATTGCAAATTGTTAGCGGAAACTAACATCCTCCAAGTGGTAGACAGGTCATGTGTATGCTCATTGTGTATTTGAATCCCATGAGTGGGGTGTGCACTTTTTTGCAGGTAAGCACTCATCTGTTTTTAAGTAGCGCTGTTCATTTCTTTGCTATGTTTGATTGATTTACTTCTGGTCAGCTGCTCCCACTTAATAGTTTTCCTTTGGTGTATATGCAGAGCCTCTGTTTGGGTTCAAGGTGCGTTTGCAGTTTCTGGGGGGGCTCAGCGCATCTCTGAGCTGAGGCCATTCAGAGGCGGCCTGGTGATGCGCTGATCCCACTTTTTTTGCGCAATTCTCAATTTTACTGGTAGCGCGCCCAGGCTATGCATATGCATAGGTAGAATTTAGTTAGTGTTAGGTCCCCTCCCATGGAGGAAAGACTTCTTCGACAGTGGGAGGGACAAGTACCTAACAAATTGCAAATTGTTAGCGGAAACTAACATCCTCCAAGTGGTAGACAGGTCATGTGTATGCTCATTGTGTATTTGAATCCCATGAGTGGGGTGTGCACTTTTTTGCAGGTAAGCACTCATCTGTTTTTAAGTAGCGCTGTTCATTTCTTTGCTATGTTTGATTGATTTACTTCTGGTCAGCTGCTCCCACTTAATAGTTTTCCTTTGGTGTATATGCAGAGCCTCTGTTTGGGTTCAAGGTGCGTTTGCAGTTTCTGGGGGGGCTCAGCGCATCTCTGAGCTGAGGCCATTCAGAGGCGGCCTGGTGATGCGCTGATCCCACTTTTTTTTTTGTCTTAGGAGTAGGTCAATAAATTATTTACAACTTTAATCGACAGTACTTTTGTCTGTTTTGGGTTGGCTGGTCCACCACCGCCTCCCAAACGTTTTAAACGGTTTTTAGCAATTTTTATCCTTGTGGCGCCTCTGTACATCTCTACATATCAAGATATCCACCCTTGGTGGAAAGGTGTTACACCCTCTCCTTCTACTATCCACAGAGAGCGATGTCTTAATCCTGAGTGGGGACAGGCTTGTTCTCCCCTCCTGCCTTTACAGTGGTTGCCTTGGAGGCAACCCAGGTTTGTAAGTATATTACTTACGTTTCATTCATTCTCAACCATCTTCCAATACATACTACACTATATTGAGCTTTGGGTTTTCTACCTTTTATTTCAGTTCATCAAGGAGTTTCTACCTATAGTAGATAAAAAGGTCTTCCACTAAGTGCCACTGCCTACACAAATGCTGAAAACATTTTAGCTTGGAGTTGGGGCTTATTGTGTAAAACCACTTACCAGCAATTCACCATATGATGACAGCAGACCGGCACCATAAGCTTTCACTTCTCCATCTTGCTTACACAGACCAAACTCCACTGTGAACCAGTATAGCTGCAATAAAAAAAGTATATGTTTGCATTAGCAATGAAAACTTAGTACTTTCATTGAAGCCCATATAAAATTCATTTTTTCTCCTTGGAGAAAACTTAGGGGAAAATTATGAATATTTACTGGCTACCATTCCCTGCTAGTACCTAAAACTATCCCAACCCCAGCCTAACACTAAACCTTCCCCCATCTTCCAAGTGCCAAAGACTAACCTCCCCCTCCTAATTCCTACTAAGTACAAACACAAACCCCTGGCCCCAAACAATCGCTAGCTGTAGCCAATTGTCTAAAATTGGCTACAACTATTGTATCCTATGTAATAGCCAATCAGCTACTATCCTCATTGGGCACCCATTTCACTGCTTTGGCACCACCATTAGCATGCACCCCCCTCCCCCCCTCCTTTTATTTCCTCTGGCTGCTTTAACTTTTATACTCAGTCATAATCATATTGGTGGATTAATCATTTTGCACACAAAAAACACCCTAACCACCATAGTGATTGCTGTAGGGAATTAGACTGTAATAATATTTAAAAACAGCAGTCAAAGCATATAGTTTATTGTTTTTTACTTAATTGAGTCACTGCCACATTAATCAGTGCACTTATTGCAACATAGAAGGTATCCCAGATAGTCATACAATCACTGAATAGTTCCTACCGTTGCTAGTTTTTCTATTTCTTCATCTGTTGCTCCCAATGAAGCTAAGCCGATATCCTGCAAAAAAGACATAACAGTGAGAACGTGTGTGTGTGTGTGTATATATATATCATTCTGAGCAATGTACAGCTGGGGCCTTCCATAAAGACAGCTGTGTTTTCATGCTAATATTGTACAAAGGAAGAAGATAATATTTATCACAGAGAGAAAACAACAGTTTAGGAATGTTCGGGAGCAATAAAAGGGGGGGGGGGGGGGGGGGTATGGTTTCTGTTTAGGATTTGGCTTGGCCTTTGTGTTTCATGGAAGTACCAGAAAACTTCAATTCAATTTTAGTGAAGGAACAGGGGAAGCAATATCTTATAAAACAGAAGTACCTATGAGGGGTTCAGGAGGGCTTCTCTGTATCATTTTAAACTGTCTGCCACTATATTACACCAGTCCAGATCTGGCTGACCCCCAGCCCCAATATGGCTTGGCTCAGAGCTGGGACAAGGTCCTCCAGCACCCAAGGCTGAGACACCAAAGTGCGCCCCTCCATCCCTGGCACCCAGCCGTCACACACTGATTGCTATTAGACTAAGAGGCGCCCTAGGGCCTCCAACCCCCCCAACACCTTAATCTCTAGTTATCTGGCTTGCAGTCACTGCCATGTATCCCCTTTTCTTATTTATTTCAGCTTCAAACACAATAGGGGAATGATAGCTGAGTGAGTTGTGCGCCCCCTCCTACACTGCGCCCTGAGGCTGGAGCCTCTCCAGCCTCTGCCTCGGCCCGGCCCTGGCTTGGCTATCCAACATCTACATTTCCAGTTCCTTTTTTATTCTGGTATGACAGTATTGCATATGTGTACTTAGCATAAGGAGTTGGGAGACATGTTTTTATTGTGCCAGACTTTAACTTTGCACCTGGTTTTCTGTGCATATAGGCTCGGGAGATGTGGGTGCAGCCATTCTGTTAATCCTCTGTGGTTCACATTGCCTTTATATTAGATGAGACTATTTAAGTAAACTCAGTTAATTTGAGTAAACTCAGCTTACTTAACTTTGAAGCGGATGCTTCAAATACTGAATTGCCTTGGTTAAAAACTCAGTTAAATCTGTATTGTGAAAACTGAGCCACATAACTTCTGTTGGAGAGGCCTGAGAACAGGTCATGTTAGTGCTGAACACATGTACCCCATGATGACACATACCTGTGAGAACTGAGCAAATGTTTTATCCGCCAACATAGGAACATGTCCCAGCAATTCATGGCAGCAATCCCTGTGGAACAGAGCAAACCGGTTACCTGTAAGATCATCACAAGTTGTCATCACTACGCACTCTTTCACACCACACGTTTCAGAAAAGCTAGCGTTTTTTTTGTTTTGCTTTGTTTTTCATGTTGGCATGTGATTTTTTTTTTTTTTTTTTTTGGTGGGGGGGGGATTTTTTGTCCTATTTATTATCATCATTACTGTGTATTTAATCCCTACCATAGTCATTTATTGTCTTATGTACCTTTTGTAGTCTAGGGCCAATATAAGGTAGGACCAAATAACCTCTGTCATCTGTATACTCTCTGGATGTGGGAGGACGATGGAGTATCGGGGGAAAACTGTCACTAATAATGACTAACATGACACAAACTGCATGCAGATAGTGCATAGTGCATGCAGATAGTCAGTCATGCTCGAATGTACCCAAATTCGATTCGAGTACATTCAAATTCGGGTCCGGGTCAAATCGGATTCGGCCGTCATCACGACCATAGAATTCGAGTCGTGTTGGGTAATTTAATTTGGGTAATAGTCGTGATCACAAATTCGATGGCCTTAAAGTTTTTTTGTTTTTTTTAAAGAGAAATCACAATTAAATAGGTGTAATAAAAAAAAATTGATGAAAAACTTTGTTCTGCATTTCTTGTTTATTCTTATTCACTGCCATTAACCGTTTTCTTCTTCTTCTTCTTCTGTTTTACCATCTTCTTCTTCTTCTTCTTCTTCTTTTTTCTGTTTTACCATCTTCTTCTTCTTCTTTTTCTGTTTTACCATCTTCTTTTTCATCACCATCTTCTTCTTCTTCTTCATCTGTTTTACCATCTTCTTTCTCATCACCATCTTCTTCTTCTTCTTTTTTTTGTGTGTGTGTTCATATTCTTCCTCTTGTACCCAACTTAATGTTTTTTTCCTTACAGAATTCAACTGTTGTAAAATGTTTTCTTCAACAGCATAGCTACATTTGTAGCGTAATAGCTCGTGGCGCATGGCAGCAGCGCATAATTCTGTGGACCCTGGTGGTGAGAACACAGACAGCAGGAGGTTAAATACAGCAGCAGCAGGAGGAGGAGGAGGAGTGACGTTTGGCAGCAAGCAACGTAACGGGCTATGGCACCTAGCGGTGGTACCACAGCACCTACAGAAAGACCAGGTGTCACGCTGGTGCGTGATAAGATAGCGTAACGTGAGGCAACTGACGCACTTACAATAGGTAAGTAAGGTCCGGACCGGTCCGTAGTCAACACAGAATCAGAGATATCGAGGTACAGAGTAATTAGGCTAAATCGTAGTCAATAATCCAACAGAGTAATATACATAAGTCAGATGTCAGTCGTATTGTAAGGATTAGGCAATAACGTAGTTGACAGTCAGACAGTGACAATAAAAGTCTGTTACACAGGGACGCAATCAGTAGGGTCGGGCAGATGACAGTCACAGATCACAACAGATGCTGGCCTGATAAGTAACTATTACACAGTAGTAGTGAAGCCTGCGGCACTAAATTAACTCACAGACTATAGCAGTACAAATTAAGTAAATTAGTACGTAGGTAACAACTAACTATAACCCCTAGTAGTAGTGTAGTAGTCGATAACTAACTCATGTGACAGACAGTGAGTGACAATAAAAGTCTGTCACACACGGACGCAATCAATAGGGTCGGGCAGATGACACACAGCCAGTCACAGATCACAACAGATGCTGGCCTGTACAGTAACTAACACAGTACTGAAGCTAATAAACTCACAGACTAACAGTACAAATTAACTAAACTAGTACTAGTACACAACTAACTATAATCCCTAACCTACCTAAGCTAGTAGGCTAAGGCTACCTAGGCTAGCAGGCCTAGACTGTACACAGACCTAACACTAGCCTAGCACAGTAAACAGTATATACACTACACTAGCTGACTGAACCATAACACTCAAATCACTATCAATCTATAAATCAATTCAATAAATGTGTAATAAAGGTGTATAGGATGTAAAATGTTGGGTTTAGCACAAGAAAAGCACTTGTTCTAAGACACAGCAGCACTGGAGATGCTCTTAGTACCACAAGCCACAAGCAAGGACGGGCTCCCTAAGATGGCCCCCGCCTTATATAGAGGAGGGGAGGGCCAGGCTCCCCTCCTCTGATTGGTTGCTAGGTGTAATGAGGCAACAGCAGGCTGAACGCGGACGTGTGTCCGCATCCGCATCAGCAGCGCAACCGCCCGCATGGCCGCATGCGGAACGCGGAGAAACGTCCACGTCCGCAGCGGTAGCACGATCCACCGTTCAGTCGCAGACCTCTCAGCGTACTCCACGTCGAGGCTGCACTCCTGGAACACCTTCACAGGCCTCATGGCATGCTGCTCGCCGAGACACCTCTCATGACAGTCTGGACCCCGTAGGGGCCACGCGCGTGTGCAGCAGAGCCTTTTATACTCTTAGAAAGAGAGTCAGCTGACCAGCTGGTCAGCTGACCTCAGCAAGGTCCTTGAGCTGTACTGCAAGGTCCTTGAGCCACGTTGTGATTGGTTGAATGGCTGGGCGGGCTGTTTGAGTCCAGCACAGTATAAAAGCAGGCATTCTGTCAGTTGCAAGTTGTCTGCAGTCAGCGAATACTTGTGTGTTAGCACTCAGACCCTAGTCAGATCCCAAAGTGTGCTAGAACCAGCTGGAGCTGGGGATCCACACTTAGCCAGATTCTGTTGATAGCCTAAAGTACTATTGCATTATATTGTGTATGACCTTTTGCCTGTTACCTCTTTATCCTCTTGTCTCCTGATTTTGTACTTCGCCAGCCCGTACCGTTACCGACTATTGGCTTGGCTTCTGACTACCCTTGTGTTTCTCGATTCTGTACCTCTGCTCATCTGATTTCCCGTTGCTGACCTTGGCTTGACCTCTGATCTTGATTTCTGTCTGTCGATTCGGTACTTCTTTGCCAGTTCTGATACCGAACCGTTTTTCCGTTGGACTTTGCCCCCTTTAGTGGGTTTTCCACTAAAGGGTTAACTCTGCTGAGTTCTTCTTGCGGGGAACTCAGTAACTCCTCAGCATATCATTACTGTTGAGGAACGCAATTCTGCGTTCTTATCCTAGTCGCAGAATCGCACACACTGCCCTTCCTTCCAGAGGTCTCCATCCCTCTGAGTTAACGTCAGTGTGGTGGGTTTTCCACAAGTTATCTGTACCTTGTTTTCCAGAGTACGCATAAATATTTGTATTATTGGTGATGCCGCAGATCACCATATAATCAAATATATCTGTATTACTAGTGATACTGCGGATCACTAATAATCAGAAAACTCTGAAGTGTATACACCAAACACCACAACATTACAGTACTGCAGACCAGTAAAAGTAACATGGAGGGAGTTGCCGAGCAGTTGCAGACTTTAACTGCGGCAGTCGATGAGCTTAGAAACACCGTTGCTGCTCAGCAGGTCCAGATCAACCAGCTGACTGAGGCCTTTCAGAAACTGCCGGCACCACTTAATGTTCTACCCTCCCCAGCCAGTAGCGAGCCTAAGATGGCTCTTCCTGAAAGATTTTCTGGTTCTCGGTCCGACTTCAGTAATTTCAAAAATCGTTGTTTAGCCTATTTTCAGATGAGGCCCATATCATCTGGTTCTGAGGTACAGAAAGTAATTTTTATTAAAACTTTGTTACAAGGGGATTCTCAGACATGGGCTTTCAGCTTACCTGAGGGTCACTCTGCCTTATCTTCAGTGTCCGAGTTTTTCAAGAACATGGCCATCATATATGAGGATCCTGATTTAGCCGGCACTGCCGAGCGTAAACTCCGATGCCTAAAGCAAGGCAATCGTATGGTTGAGGAGTACGCTGCCGAGTTTAGTAGGTGGGATCAGTTCACTCTTCTAGACACATACATGAGCGGTCTCTCCGAGTCCATTATTGATGTCATGATAAGCCACCCTGAGCCCAAAGATGTAGATGCAGCTATTGCCTTATCGGTTAAGATCGATAGACGCATTCGCTATCATAAAAAGGGCAGGTCATCTGTGCTAGTTAGAGCGCCCTCTACTGTTGGTTCCCCTGAGGTTCCAGAGGAGGAGCCAATGCAGTTTGGGCACGGACGACTCTCAGTCGCTGAGAAAGCTAGGAGAAGGAAGGAGGGTCTGTGTCTATATTGTGGGGAAAAGGGTCATCGAGTGCAGAACTGCAGTAAGAAGGCGGAAAACTTGTCCGCTTAGGGATGGTTGGAGGTACCACCCTAAGCGAGCCAGTTCTACCTCCATGTCAGAATAAAATCTTGCTGCCCTGTTCTCTTCATTGGGAGAACAGTGACTTCCTAACCTCTGCATTTGTTGACTCTGGGTCAGCTGCCAACTTCATTGACAGAGACCTGGCTTTAAACTTTAACATTCCCATTCTTCCCATACAAAGACACATCTATGTTACAGCAATCGATGACTCTCCTTTACAGAACAAGACACCTCTTTGTCAAACTCCGCCGCTCACACTTCAGGTTGGAGTATTGCACACTGAGGTCATCCAGTTCTATGTTTTAAAGATGGCCACCTCATCCGTCATATTGGGGCTACCATGGTTGAAGAAGCATTCCCCTCAAATAGACTGGAAAGAGGGCCAATTATCTGCCTGGTCCTCCTATTGTCAGGAGAATTGTCTTAAATCCATTTCTGTGTGTGCTTCAGAGGTCCAGGTCCAGGGGGTCCCACCTCAGTACACTGATTTTTCCGACGTATTTTGTCCTCGATCTGCTGACAGGTTGCCTCCACATAGACCCTATGACTGCCCCATTGAATTGAGACCGGGTACACTGCCTCCTAGGGGTCGTTTGTACAACCTCTCCAGCCCTGAAAAGGTGGCAATGAAAGATTACATCAAGGAGAACTTGGAGAAGGGATTTATCCGTGCCTCCAAGTCTCCTGCTGGTGCAGGTTTCTTTTTTGTTAAAAAGAAGGATGGTGGTCTTCGCCCCTGCATAGACTACAGGCAGCTAAACAAAATCACCATAAAAAATCGATACCCTCTTCCACTCATTGATGACCTGTTTACTCAGATTACTGAAGCCTGTGTTTTTTCAAAGTTAGACTTGAGGGGGGCATACAATCTTATTCGGATCAGAGAGGGCGACGAGTGGAAGACCGCATTTAACACTCCTGACGGTCACTATGAGTATTTAGTTATGCCCTTTGGATTGTGCAATGCCCCAGCTGTCTTTCAGGAGTTTGTAAACGATATTTTCAGAGATGTGTCTGGCAGGTTTACAGTGGTCTATCTTGATGATATTTTAATTTTTTCAAAAAATTTACAGGAACACAGGAAGCATGTAAAATTTGTGTTACAGAAGCTCAGGGAGAACCAGTTATATGCTAAGCTGGAGAAATGCCTCTTCGAGGTGAAAGAGGTGGCATTTTTAGGGTATATTATATCCACCTCTGGACTGGCAATGGATCCAAGCAAAGTCTCAGCAGTGTTGGATTGGCCGCAACCTTCAGGCCTCAAAGCCCTGCAGAGATTTTTAGGCTTTGCTAACTATTATAGGCGGTTTATTAGGGGGTACTCTTCAGTTGTTGCCCCCATGACCCAGTTGACCAAGAAAGGCGCTGATGCGACTAACTGGTCACCAGAAGCCATTGAGGCCTTTCAATCATTAAAAAAATCTTTTTGTTCCGCCCCCATATTGCGTCATGTTGACGTCACCCGCCCCTTCATAGTAGAGGTAGATGCATCGGAGGTTGGGGTTGGGGCAGTCCTCTCGCAAGCTTTTGGACCTGATAATAAGGTTCATCCTTGTGCATTTTTTTCAAGAAAGTTTGCACCGGCAGAGAGGAATTATGATGTGGGGAACCGGGAATTGTTGGCTGTTAAGTTAGCTCTAGAGGAGTGGCGTCATTGGTTAGAGGGGGCAGAATTTCCCTTTACTGTTTATACTGACCATAAGAACCTCGAATACATTGAGAAGGCCAAGAGGTTAACACCCAGGCAGGCGAGATGGGCACTTTTTTTTTCCCGGTTTGATTTTATCATAACCTATAAGCCTGGGGATAAGAATGTTAAGGCTGACGCCTTATCCAGGTGTTTTGAATCTGAATCTGCCCCACCAGCCACTCCTGTCAATATTCTACCTGAGAGGTATTTTCTGGCAGCCACTGAGATCTCCGAAGACTTGTCAAAATCGCTTATTGCATGCCAGTCCAATGTTCCCAATGGAAAACCTGAGGGACTTCTGTACGTCCCTATTCGTTTTCGGGAACGGGTGCTCCAGATGTTTCATGAACATAAGAATGTGGGACATCCAGGTATTGCCAGAACCCAGGAACTCTTGAATAGGGCAGTCTGGTGGCCTTCTTACATGTCTGATTGTGAGGAATTTGTTAAGTCCTGCTCTGTCTGTGCCAGGAGTAAGTCCTCCAGAAAAGCTCCAGCAGGCTCTCTTCAGCCCCTGCCTTCTCCACAGGTTCCATGGTCCCACATTTCCATGGATTTTGTGGGGGAGCTGCCTGAATCTGAAGGTAACACTGTCATCTGGGTTGTTACGGACAGATTTAGTAAAATGGCACATTTCGTTGCTCTGTCTGGGTTTCCATCTGCCCGTAAATTGGCAGATTTATTTATTAATAACATCTTTAAGTTACATGGAATTCCGGTGGATATTGTATCTGATAGGGGGGTACAATTTGTGTCAAAGTTCTGGAGGGCCTTTTGTAAAGATCTGGGGATTTCTTTATCATTCTCTTCAGGTTACCATCCCCAGACTAATGGGCAGACAGAGAGGATCAATCAGTCCATGGAGCAGTTTCTTAGATGTTACATAGCAGATGCACAACATCTCTGGACAAGATTCCTCCCATTTGCTGAATTTGCCCACAATAACTTGAAAAACGCATCCTCTGGTTATTCTCCCTTTCAGATTGTCAATGGGAAGTGTCCCAAGTTTACGTCACTTCCAGTCAAGGAGTCACCTCTTCCAGCTCCCCAGGAATGGCAGGGGACTTTCAGAGAGATCTGGGGGAAGGTCAGAGATAATTTGGACAAAGCTTTTTCTGTTCAAAAGAAATTTGCTGATAGAAGACGTTCCACGGAGTGGAACTTTATTCCAGGGGATTATGTTTGGGTCTCTACTAGACACATTCCTCTCAGGCAACCATCAGCAAAATTAGGTCCTCGCTTTATCGGGCCTTTCCCTATAGAGAGTAAGATCAATGAGGTCACTTACAAAGTAAAATTACCTACTAATATGAGATGTGGCAGGACTTATCATGTTTCTTTATTGAAGCCTGCGGTAAGGGTAGATTCTACTCCCCCTGCTCCTGTGGTAGTGGATGGGGAATTGGAATATGAAGTCCAGGACATTTTAGATTCCCGTTTCTCACGCAACAAGCTCCAGTATCTGGTGCACTGGAAGGGGTACGGGCCAGAAGAGAGGTCATGGGTTCCCCTTCGAGATCTTCATGCTGAGGAGAAAAGGAGGAGATTTCATGAGTTGTATCCTGGGAAACCGGGTGAGGCATGCCAGGAGGTCATGCCTGAAAGGGGGGGTACTGTAATGAGGCAACAGCAGGCTGAACGCGGACGTGTGTCCGCATCAGCAGCGCAACCGCCCGCATGGCCGCATGCGGAACGCGGAGAAACGTCCACGTCCGCAGCGGTAGCACGATCCACCGTTCAGTCGCAGACCTCTCAGCGTACTCCACGTCGAGGCTGCACTCCTGGAACACCTTCACAGGCCTCATGGCATGCTGCTCGCCGAGACACCTCTCATGACAGTCTGGACCCCGTAGGGGCCACGCGCGTGTGCAGCAGAGCCTTTTATACTCTTAGAAAGAGAGTCAGCTGACCAGCTGGTCAGCTGACCTCAGCAAGGTCCTTGAGCTGTACTGCAAGGTCCTTGAGCCACGTTGTGATTGGTTGAATGGCTGGGCGGGCTGTTTGAGTCCAGCACAGTATAAAAGCAGGCATTCTGTCAGTTGCAAGTTGTCTGCAGTCAGCGAATACTTGTGTGTTAGCACTCAGACCCTAGTCAGATCCCAAAGTGTGCTAGAACCAGCTGGAGCTGGGGATCCACACTTAGCCAGATTCTGTTGATAGCCTAAAGTACTATTGCATTATATTGTGTATGACCTTTTGCCTGTTACCTCTTTATCCTCTTGTCTCCTGATTTTGTACTTCGCCAGCCCGTACCGTTACCGACTATTGGCTTGGCTTCTGACTACCCTTGTGTTTCTCGATTCTGTACCTCTGCTCATCTGATTTCCCGTTGCTGACCTTGGCTTGACCTCTGATCTTGATTTCTGTCTGTCGATTCGGTACTTCTTTGCCAGTTCTGATACCGAACCGTTTTTCCGTTGGACTTTGCCCCCTTTAGTGGGTTTTCCACTAAAGGGTTAACTCTGCTGAGTTCTTCTTGCGGGGAACTCAGTAACTCCTCAGCATATCATTACTGTTGAGGAACGCAATTCTGCGTTCTTATCCTAGTCGCAGAATCGCACACACTGCCCTTCCTTCCAGAGGTCTCCATCCCTCTGAGTTAACGTCAGTGTGGTGGGTTTTCCACAAGTTATCTGTACCTTGTTTTCCAGAGTACGCATAAATATTTGTATTATTGGTGATGACGCAGATCACCATATAATCAAATATATCTGTATTACTAGTGATACTGCGGATCACTAATAATCAGAAAACTCTGAAGTGTATACACCAAACACCACAACATTACACTAGGGCCTTGGCTGGGGGCCTTCTGATTGGCCCAATGATGTCATCCCCTGGATACCGAAGCTGAATTTGTGATCACGCGTTAACACCTGTGATCACGGCTGAATTCGAGAGTGACTATTCGGGTACATTCGAATTTGGGAGCAGTATCGCTCTTCGAATTCGAGTTCTGCAATCATGAAAATCTACCCGCGATCATGGGTAAATTCGAATTTGCGATCTCTGGCGAGCAACCCTGCAGATAGTGTCCTGGCCTAGATTTGAACTGAGAAGGACCTTAGCACTGTCATGTAATTGTGCTATTTTCTACACCACCATGTAGCATTGCATGAAAGTCAGAATAAAATGAAAAATGTAAATGGGGCTTAAAAAAAAAAGTATACTAACGTGTAGTGTAAAAGAGCCTAAAACCCAGTGTTTCCCAACCTCAGTAAACATATTATGCACTGCATGTCACAATTTTTAAAATTGCCAGTCTTTGGTCCTACATGTGAGCCAGAGTTGTAACTTCTGAACTCCTCAGCTATAAAGGGGGCCCAGCGGGGGAAGAGGGGCCTGACTTCTTGCCTCCCATCCTATTCTGTGATCTTTCCGTAGTCACTTACTCCTGCTTCCTCCACCATGCAAAGTAGTGAAGTTGTGGTATGCTGGTACTTGTATCTTATCTCCTCCTGCTCGGGGGCCAATCTGTCCTCCTCTCCTGCAGCTGGGCAGTGGGCATTCTCACTCTGCCTCCGGCAGGGGTTGCACTTGCAGGATTCACATGCGTTTTGTCACATTCGGCAAACTATGCACCACTTGCGCAGTAAGCTAGAGCCCCTCATACTCGTGCAGGCGCAATACGGCCATACTCGCATGAAGGAGTGCATGCGGAGGTCGAGGAGGACATGGTAGGTATCAAACTTTTTTATTTACATCCGCTTTGAGTTCAGTTTAAGTCTTACTGCTCAAAAGGTAACCTGCATTAACTATATAATTCATAAAGTAACAGGAGAGGAAACAAATAATACATGCAACGTTTATGCATGCTCATGCATAAACTATTCTGCTTTCTTGCCCATTATTTTACATGTTATATAGTTAATACTGTAGACCGGAAGTTCTGAGTGGTAAGTCTTTACACATGTAAAATGTTACTTGTATAGAATAACAAGCATAAATTCATGCGCTAAATAATACATCTGCTTTGTGAAGCAACCCCATTGTTATACTGATATACTGTATGAACAATCTTAGTGGCTTGTAACAGACAATTCCTTAAACGATAAACAAGCAAAGTGCCTCTAAGCTTATAAGTAAATATACATAATGCACTATTATATAAAAGCTGTTGTCTGATACTTACGGCTCTGGTGAGTGCATAGGCGATGAGGCGTGCCGAATGTACTGAGTACATTGGAAAACGCGGAAAGCCAAGCTGCTAAGGAAATCCCGTGCGGAGAGCAATCCAGCCACCGGGCGTAACTGGAAGCCGGTCCTTTCTGTGATAAAAAAAATTCAAGTTATTTTATTAATGAGATCATTTGAGTAATAATTCTAAAATGAATGAATTTAATGAAAAGTTAATTAATGCACCATGGCCCATAAGCAATTCACTTTTTCACATGAGTTTTCCCCTAGGTGAAATTTTCAAACTTTTCAATAAAAGGCCTTTTAAACCACCAGCAAGCAAACAAATACTCAACATAATTTTGATAGTACTTCTTGGTACTCACTGCAAAGTGCTAAAAAAATTATTATAAATCGAAGAGAAAACCTTGGAGAAAACTGTGAACTGGTGAAAAAGTGAATTGCATATGGCCCCATATGTATATTAGAACAAAGTGGATGATATTTGCAATGATATTAAGGTGAGTGGTGTACATAGGGTCAATTCTCTGGCCAATTTGACTGTGATTGTTTGATCTCAGCACACTCATTCAGTTAATTTACAATCAGCTCTGGACAGTTTATCAGTTTATATTGATAACATTAACAGACACAGCTCTACATATAATCAAGAAGGCAGGGGAAATAGAAATGACAAACTCATGGCTGCATTGCTTTCTGCTACAGGTGCTCTACAGGTGAGTGGCTGGACAGTGTAATGGTTAAGGGCTCCGTTATGTGACCTGGGTTCAAATCTTGGCTTTTCCTGATTAGTAAGCCAGCACCTATACAGTAAGGAGCCCTTGGGCAAGACTCTCTAACACTGCTACTGCCTACTGAGCGCACCCTAGTGGCTGCAGCTCAAGCACTTTGAGTCCACCAGGAGAAAAGTACAATATGAATGTTATTTGTCTTGTGATGGGTGTTGTTTACAGGTCTGCAAAGTCTCAAACATACGGGCAGCTTTATATGTACCTTCACCAATCACCACCCTAGTCTGCCCTGGCTTCTCTAATCCCCTACTGTCAACTGGATTATAAGCAGAATATACTTTTTTATTGCTATCCTCCCATGAGGTAGTACAGGATAATCATTCTGTTAAATGATACAAATTTAAATATTGGTTGTCCAACCTCAACTCTCACGCAAGTAAAATGTACCAGTGCAGAATCATACCGCTTTGGCAGCCTAAGCAAAAACTGATGTAAAGAAACCAAAGTGGTCCAAGTAAATAAAGAGTTCTTTAAGAATTCGTGCTCCTCAATTAAAAATGTCACAATATTTTGAAAGCGAAGAAAACACTTTTACTAGCTTATAATGTGCCCCTCTAAGGAAAGACCTGTGCTATCACCAAGTGCAAGTTATGGCCAACCTCTTGGGTAACCTTATGTGACCCTTTATCTTCCTATCAGCATCCATCAAAGGTCAGCGCAGGTTTAGAAAGTCATTATATGTAGGTAATGGTAAATTCTTCACCACAATATATCAAATGCTCAGAGGTAGATATCCGCCAAACATCAAAACTAGAAAAGGCTTACCAGCTCCAAACAACCCACATTATAAGGTTGTAAAATGGCTCAGGTTACAGATAACGTCCAGGGAACATCAGACGTCGTGAAGATCCAGTGGACATCCGTATGGAGGTAAAGTTTCAGGAATTTATATAGGAAACAAAAACGACAATATCTAAGCGTAACCCGTTTATTTAGATAAAATTTCTTTAAAAGGCAGTAGATATAAAAACGATAACTCACATACGGGGCCCATAAACAGGGAACCCCGGAAGATTAGCGCGCATGTAATGGTCAATCGTAGATCAATAGACAATGGTGCCGCCTGTTACCTTCCCGACCGGTTTCGCAGTCTTGCTGTTATGATCATGTCTGCAGCGTTTACTGCTGGCTGCAGTGGTATTGTAACCCAAGCAGTTCTGATGTCATTACATGCATTTTCTTGCATAGTTTGGTTTGCACTTAAACTAGTTGCTGATTCCATCTGCAGTCGCTCTGAAGTTAATGACAGTTTAATATGCTTTTGTGTAAACAAACATTGTCTGCTGCAATGGAGGGGCAATCCCTTTCCTGCAGGCTGCATATCATTGTCTGCCTTTTCCTGCTGTCAGCCTGTGATTAATTACCATTCACTTGTGTGGGAATCTGCAGGTCTGCTCCCATTGGATGACCTCAGTATAAAGAACTGCTTCCTGCAATGCTTGATGGGCTACCATAGTCTCAGATTCTGTCTGTTACTCTGCTCGTGCCCCACCTCGTTCCTAGTCCGTGTGGACTGCGCTGACTCCTGCGAAGGGGTCAGCGAGTCCTCCTAGTTCTGCTCTTGTTCTAGAAGTTGTTACTTGCTTGTCTTGTGTCATATATTGGTTCATCGCCAATATATACGCATACTTGCGCATTTTGTTATTTTCCTTGTATTCGTGTTACGTTGATACATCAGTGTTGCTGATATATACGTACACGAACTGTTTATTTCCTGTGTTCAGTTAGTCAGCCTTCCAGCACGTTTTGGTAGTTTGCGCGTATCGTGAGCACCCGTGCTGAGCTAGTATCCTGCTCCTGGTCCTGTTTGTGGATTGCGTTCATCTCTGCGAGGAGATAACGAATCCTTCTGAATCCTGTCCTGTTACCGTTTGTGGATTGTGTTCATCTCTGCGAAGAGATAGCGAATCCTTCTGAGCCCTGTTCCCTGTATTGCTCCAGTGCTAGTCAGTGTTCCTGCTTATGTCATATATCGGTTCATTGCCGATATATACATATGTTAGTCAGACGTTACAAATAGTTTCATTGATAGCTGTAATTGTAATACGCTAGGAAAACATACTTATTGTATATTTGTCTGTGTTACGTTCATCTATCTTGATCCTGCTATTTCCTGACTATCTTGTCCTGTCTTTGTGAGGCACGCCATCGCTGCAAACGCATTGGCTGCCTCATTCCAGTCTGTCCTATTGTGGACGCTTGCTGTCACTAAGTAGTGGCTAGTTAAGCAAGCGTTCATTCTGTCTACCTGTCCTGATCTCCTCAGTCCTGCTTTATGCGCTCAGCGCTACTTTGCGCTGAGACGTTATTACGAAAGTGTTGTTTGTGGCTGTTCGGATCTGCACCGGCTCTGTGCACCACAATCTCCTATTGGAGTCAGTCCTCTCCTCCACTAAACTGGGGATATCCTGATCCCTTGTGCTGGTGTGTGTACCTCCTTCACGTCAGCTTATGTGTTGTATGCTGACTGTGGAGATTACACCTCCAAGCTTAACACTTGCGTCATCAGGGGAGAAAAAATGATGACGCAAGACTGCGAAACCGGTCAGGAAGGTAACAGGCGGCACCATTGTCTATTGATCTACGATTGACCATTACATGCGCGCTAATCTTCCGGGGTTCCCTGTTTATGGGCCCCGTATGTGAGTTATCGTTTTTATATCTACTGCCTTTTAAAGAAATTTTATCTAAATAAACGGGTTACGCTTAGATATTGCCGTTTTTGTTTCCTATATAAATTCCTGAAACTTTACCTCCATACGGATGTCCACTGGATCTTCACGACGTCTGATGTTCCCTGGACGTTATCTGTAACCTGAGCCATTTTACAACCTTATAATGTGGGTTGTTTGGAGCTGGTAAGCCTTTTCTAGTTTTGATGTTTGGCGGATATCTACCTCTGAGCATTTGATATATTGTGGTGAAGAATTTACCATTCTCTACATATAATGACTTTCTAAACCTGCGCTGACCTTTGATGTATGCCTGACTTCTGAACTTTTGGACATTGTTCTTCTCAGCGGCGGTTCCATTGTCCCTTGGCGCCGATATATTTGCTACTATATATTACTTCCTATCAGCATCATTCTATTATAATATCAGATAAGTTAATTTCACATCTTGTCATTACTGTGTATGTCATGTGACAGATGTTTACAACATGTGATGTAAATAAGGCCCCAGATATCGCTTTCACCACTCATGATTATGTCTTTCGATAGATGAAGAGGAACCCCAAAGAGATGCCAGGCAACTGGTATTGTTTAAAAGGAAACAAATATGTCACCGTCCATATCTCTCTTACTTCATGTTCCCTTTAAAGATACAACTCCTAAACATTGTGGGTTCCCTGCATACAGGATCCTTTTGCATAAATTTGCATGTAACACAGGTACATAAATAGTGCTCAGCAGTAGCTCAGTAAAACATACTCTCTCTCCAATACGACCGGTTTCGCAATTCCTGCATCATCAGGGGGAATGGACAGAACAGCTATAAAAATGGACGTTCTAACCCCTTACCATGCTACACAACACTAGAATATATTTTTCCTGGAATTGGGCTTGCTGACTGAGTAGACCAGATAGTTGGACATCACCGTGTATCTTCATGGGCACTTGTATTCTACATAAATGTTCTGCTCACCTTTCAGAAAGCTGGAAACATCCTGCAGTTGTGGAATGTTGTTCTCACTATACCCAGAGTGCGCCTCCAGGAGACTGAAGGCTTCAAGGTGCTCCTTACAGGCATGGGTTGGGTACAAACTCTTCAGCGTGGAATACACCTCTTTCCTGTAAGAAATAATAAGGAGCATCTTGAAGTGATATATATTTATTTATTTTTTTAAATCTTGCCTGCAGACATTAAAAGCACACGTCATGCATTCCAGACGTTCTAGAAGCGTGTGTAGCTGTCGGGCAACAAAGGTGTTGGTAGTAAAAACATGATTAGTTAGTCTGCAGTATAGTAAATCAGCCACAAGTGTAGCTCTATATGGTTTTGTGATTTTTTTTTATTGTGCTCACTCTGTGTTCCTCTCTGTTCTAAGTAAGCTGCATTTCCTGGTGGTGGTGTATGATTTGTCTCTGCACGTTTTCTTCAGTAAAGAGTTCTAACTTGTTATACTGGGTTATATTTGCGTGTACAGACCACTCTGCTCCATCAAAAGGACGATTTACAGAATCAGCAGTGATGCTCACTCCAACCTGTATAATCACAAATACATTCAGTCTTAAGAAGGCCCAATTCTGATTTACAGAGCATATTAGTAAGATGGCTTTTTGGTCCATTTTAGCCCCTTACACACTCCTGGGAGTTCTGGTTCACCATGAACTTACTGGTCTAAAACCATTGCTCCCCATTGTCAGCATGCAGCTATTATTTCTTTCCCCCAGCATCTGCTTGTTAATTATATCCTAATTGGTAGTCAGTAACAGAATCATAATCTCCCTGCAGTAGCACGGATAAGTACAGGGGACATGTGAGTGTCCCGACAGCCCGCTCAGCCTCAGAACCTCAGAGCCTCAAGGCGCAGTTGTGTGCAGTTGTGTCCACTTTTCAGCATCTGTAACATTGATGTGTTGCTGAAAAGCAGACACAACTGCGCACAACTGCATTAGTGGGCTCAGGCCCTCAGAGTGTGTATATCAGCATTGTACAGTTAACCGCCTATGATGCTGCTTTACACAGCTCTGAGGGCTCACACTGCACAACTGCCCCTCAGGAGACTCGTCTGCTGCACTTATCAGTGCTCCTGACTTCAGTCTATCCCCAAAGAAAATGAATGTTTATCATAGCAGGAAGATCGCCTTTTGGAAGGCATGCACTCCAGGCAAGCGTCTGTACTGTCTGCTGCTTCAAATGGCCCCTTGCTTAACCACTTCACCACTGAGAGGTTTTTCCCCTTGTGGACCAAAGCAATTTTTACCTTTCAGCTCTCCTCCCTTTCATTCGCCAATAACTTTATCACTACTAATCAATCACAACTAAATTATCTATACCTTGGTTATTTTGCCAGTATTATTTTATGCTAACAACATTTTAATAAGAATATTAAAGGGAACCTTAACTGAGAGGGATATGGATGTTTCCTTTTAAACAATACCAGTTACCTGGCAGTCCTGATCTCTTTGGCTACCGTAGTGGCTGAATCACACACCAGAAACAAGCATGCAGCTAATCAAGTCTGACTTCAGTCAGAGCACCTGATCTGCATGCTTGTTGAGGGGCTGTGGCTAAAAGTATTAGACACACAGAATCAGCAGGAGAGTCAGGCAACTGGTATTATTTTAAAAGGAAAAATCCATACCCTTCTCAGTTTAGGTTCCCTTTAAGAACATTTAAAAAAAACAAAAAACAATTAATTCTCAGTTTCCAGCCATTATAGTTTTAAAATAATTCATGCTACTGTAATTAAAACCCACCTGTTTTATTTGCCCATTTGTCCCAGTTATGTTGTAAAAATATGTCCCGAGAACAATGTATGATGGCAATATTTTATTTGGAAATAAAGATGTATTTTTTTCCGTTTTGCATCCATCACTAATTACAAACCCGTGTTTGCAAAAATAAGTAATATACTCTTATGACATATGTATTAAAACAAGAAGTTTTAAATCACGATGATACCATGTATTGGGTAACTAAAAATAAATAAGAATAAGCAAGCTTTTGGCCGTGCAGCCTTCGTCGGGCTTACATCCTGTTAGTTTGCAGTGCGGTGGTATAGACAGCTAAAACAAGTTTAGTCCCTAAGGTAACTATTTATGTATTTTTTTCAAATATAATTTTTTTATATATGCAAATGTTTTATTTTGGTAACTATGGGAGAGTGGGGAAGGTAAGGTGTTAGTTTAAATGGGAAATGTATGTATTTTATTTAATAAAATGTATGTAGGTGTAATTTTACTATTTGGCCACTAGATCTCTCACCACTTTATCTTTCCTTTCGTTTTACTTTCCTTTCGTTTTATCACCCCGAAGGGCGTAGATATACTGCTACAACACAGCTAATTGCTAAAAGGCATTTTATTGATAAGGTGTAAAATATAACCTAGGAGAAAAAGCTTAGGAGAAAAAGTGAACTGAATAAGGGCCACAACATCTATGGGTCCCAGTGAGTTGTAGCTAGGCCCCTGCATGCTATATTCTTTAAGTGTGAAATTGTCTTAAGTATGATTCATATACTTAACGGACACCTGAAGTGACATGTGACATGATGCGATAGACATGGGTATGTACAGTGCCATGCACAAAAATAACTAGGCTGTGTTCCTTTTTTCTTTCTCTGCCGGAAAGAGTTAAATATCTGGTATGTAAGTGGCTGACTCAGTTCTGACTCTAGGAAGTGACTATAGTGTGACCCTCACTGACAAGAAATTCCCCTTTTTTTCTCTTTCTTGCTCCCAGAAGCCATTTTCTGCTAGGAAAGGGTTTTATAGTTGGAATTTCTTATCAGTGAGGGTCACATTGTAGTCACTTCCTGTCTGAATCAGGACTGAGTCAGCCACTTACATAACTGATATTTAACTCTTTCAGGCAGAGAAAGAAGAAAAGGAACACAGCATAGTTATTTGTGTGCTAGGCACTGTACATACACATGTCTGTCTCATCATGTCCCATGTCATTTCGGGTATCCTTTAAGTACCATACTGTATACTGCTGAGAGCTAATGTAGACTATCCCACTTACCAGGTTGCTATTTCCTCTGGTAGGTATTCCACCCTGGGGATTGGATCACCACTATAATAAAGAAATATGGAAGATTCAATAGTATGGAAGTAGCAGTGATTAAAGTTCACTGAGAACATGATACAGTCTGAGGGAAAAACACATAGATTATGTTTTTGTGCCATAGTTGTGAATGGGGTTCATTTATTGAACATGTACACAACAGCACATATATACTTTAATAGTGAAATATAAGCCAATAGGAACACCTCTATTGTGCTTCTGAAAAAGATTCACTGTGAGTTTTTACGTGTAGCCTCAGATATTAGGATTATAGCAGGGCAACTCAAGCTTCATTTACTGTAAGCTGAACAAGATACAGAACATTTATATCACACTTTTCTCCTGGGGGACTCAAAGCGTCAGAGCTGCAGCTGCTAGGACACGCTCTATAGTCAGTAGTGTTGGGGAGTCTTGCCCAAGGTCTTCTCACTGAATAGGTGCTGGCTTACTGAACAGGAAGAACCCTGGTCTCCTGTATCAGAGGCAGAGCCCTTAACCAGTACACTATCCAGCACAGTGCACGGGAGAGGGGAGCTCTTCCATGTGCTGTATGCAAGACAGTATTAACCTTCCTGGCGGTAAGCCCGAGCTGAGCTCGGGCTATGCCGCGCAGGAAGATATCTCAGCCCCTGGTGGGGCGATTTTCGCAATTTAAAGTGCTGTGTGCGCAGCTAGCACTTTGCTAGCTGCACGCACAGCTTGATCGCCGCCGCTCTGCGGCGGTCGCCCACACGCAGTGGCAGAAGAGCCCCCCCCCCGCCAGAGCCCTGCGCTGCCTGGACCAATGAGTTCCGGGCAGCGCTATGGGCTGGATCGGAGGCGTCTGACGTCATTCCGATCGTCGCCATGGCGACAAGAGAAGCCAAACAGGGGAGCGCGTTATATACGCGTTCCCCTGTTTGCTATTGATGCCGGCGACGATCGCACTAGAGGGACACATGCGCCCTCTAGTGGTGTTTCATGTAGCTACCACTCTGGTAGCTTTACATGAAACAAAAAAAAAAGGATTTTTGCCTATTTGGCAAAAAAAATTAACTGCCAGGGAGGTTAAGCAAGCGATTCATAAGGAAAATTTCCCTGGCAGTGCATTTCTGTCAGGAATTAGTCAAAAGCGGTACATTTTTTTCAAAAATTTTAGGCCTCCAATTCTTAAAGAGAGACTGAAGCGAACAAAAATTACTACTTTTACCTGCTATCCGGCCAGTGCTTCCTGAAAGAGGCAGAGCTTTCAGCTGCAGCTCTGCCTCTCCTGATGTCAATCGCCGCGGATTGCTGCTTCTTCCCGCCCCTCTCACTCTTCCTTCACAGAGAGGGCTGGGGGAGAGGCGGAGATCCGCATGGCGATTGACATCAGGAGATGCAGAGCTACAGCAGAAAGCTCTGATTCTCAGGGCAGCACAATCCACGACCAAGATGGTCGTGGATGTTTGCCCCGGGATTTTGGGGGTCTAAACCCCTTGTTTTGCGGTGGGGATGCGGCGGTTTACATTTAATGAGACTGCTGAAGCGAACTAGCCGGTAAAAGTAGCAATTAATGTTTGCTTCAGAGTCTCTTTAAGTCATAATTCACCAAAATATGTCAGTATAAAAGCCTGGTAAACATTCATATAAATAAAATACTAGAACACAAATTTGTTGAGTTAATTAAATCTATAAATAAACTTAAAAATTGTGAAACTGTACAAATAAGGCAGGCAGAAAGTAGTCAAAATCCAGAGAGAGGTCGGTGCAGGCGGCAGGCAGAAAGTAGTCAAAATCCAGGGAGAGGTCGGTGCAGGTGGCCAGCAGAAAGTAGTCAAAATCCAGACAGAGGTTGGTGCAGGCGGCAGGCAGAGAGTAGACAAAATCCAGGAAGAGGTCGGTGCAGGCGGTAGGCATAATCCAGGCAAAAATATATGGCAGAAGGACTTAGCTCAGAAGTAGTTGGGAATCAAATGGCTATAATTGTTAACATCCTGTGCTTTCAAATGAACTTATCTGCCATGGCAGTCAGGTGACACAGGGGAGAGATCAACAGTGCACATTGCTTTATGTTTTTCTTCTGCCCTGTGCAATAAGTTCAGGGCCACTTTAAAAATGGTGCCGCCCCCGCCTCAGGTGATGTCACGCCGCACCGCGCTCTGATTGGCCGATGGGTCCCCGGAAGAAGAGCGGGGACATGGGAATCCCCGTACGCAGTGCCGTTCGTGCGCAGGACTCCTAAACTACATAGAAAGCTGGAAATTTGCTAGCCCGAGCTCGGGCTTTCTGCCAAGGAGGTTAAACTAAGCTGGATTTAATGTATTATATATGGAATGTTTTCACCATTAAAATAAGGACTTATAATTTTGTTCATGCTGCCCTGTAATTCAAAACATTCACCCCATGGCACCACACAGAAATACAGACAGGTCAAGCCATCCAACTGGTGTGTAGCAAAGAAGCCCACTAATAACTGTTGTCTCTGGAGTAGGGGTGCACACACACATACAATTTTGATTGGCCAATTTTACCACCTCCATATAGTATAAGGATCAACAGTTATTGAACAGTATGTACAGATTGTGTAGGTAAACCCTCATATGACATAGAGGTGATAAAAGTGATTGTCAAATTAAAGTAACTAGCAGATAAAGAAGCGTTCATGAACTGGAATGCCGATCTCCTAATTAAAGGATACCACAACTGACATGTGACATGTTGAGATAGACATGTGTATGTACAGCGCCTAGCACACAAATACCTATGCTGTGTTCCTTTTTTCTTTCTGTGCCTGAAAGAGTTAAATATCAGGTATGTAAGTGGCTGACTCAGTCCTGACTCAGACAGGAAGTGACTACAGTGTGACCCTCCCTGATAAGAAATTCCACCTATAAAATACTTTCCTAGCAGAAAATGGCTTCTGAGAGCAAGAAAGAGATAAAAAGTGGAATTTCTTATCAGTGCGGGTCACTCTGTAGTCACTTCCTGTCTGAGTCAGGACTGAGTCAGCCACTTACATACCTGATATTTAACTCTTTCAGAGAGAGAAAGAAAAAAAAGGAACACAGCATAGTTATTTGTGTGCTAGGCACTGTACATAAACATGTCTATCTCATTATGTCACATTTCAGTTGGGGTATCCTTTAAACGAACTAATACATCCAGGCCCGTATTTCATGGAAGGCAGAGGTGGCTGGGCGCTATGGGCGGCACCTGGTAGGGTGCAGAAACCTTACTTATTTTGTTTTCCTCCTGGCTGCTGTTTTTTTTTTTTCTTTCATTCACCCTGGCTACCTATGTGGTGCTGGTGGCCAGGCTGAAAGCTCCCTCCCCCCACCCCGCCACACAGCCTGCTCACCACTACTTCCAGCTGCGGGAGTATCTGCACGGCATAGCAGGGGCAATTTGTAGCAGCTGCAGGACCAGCTGCCATGACAATCAGGGAGCGATGCTGGAGGCTGAGAGAGGAGTCTTCTGCCAGGTGAGTATATCACTTCTGCTTTCAGGTGCCACTGACACCAGGGATGTTAGGGGAGATTAACTGTTGTGGGGGGGGACTGGAAACATTAAAAGGGAACTCTGCCTCATGGGGGAAACACTTCCGCAATGTTTACTTTGACAGAACCCTCCCACATTATGTTTATTTTGGAGGAAACACTGCCACAATATGTTTATTTCAGGGGAAACACTGCTGCAATACGTTTATTTGGGGGGAAACTCTGCCCCAATATGTTTACTTTATTAGAATACTGCTGCATTATGTTTATTTTGGGGGAAACAGTGCCGCAATATGTATATTTTGGGGGAAACACTTCCACAATGTGTTTATTTTGGGGAAACACTGACGCAATATTTTTATTTTTGGGGAAACATTGCCTAAATATTTTTATTTTGGGGGAAACACTGCCTAAATATTTTTATTTTGGGGGAAACACTGCCCCAATAGGTTTATGTTGGGGGAAACGCTGCCCCAATAGGTTTATTTTGGGGGAAACGCTGCCGCAATATGTTAACTTTGTTGGAATACTGCTACATTATGTTTATTTTGTGGGAACACTGCCGCAATAGGTTTATTTTGGGGGAAACGCTGCCGCAATATGTTAACTTTGTTGAAATATTTCTACATTATGTTTATTTTGTGGGAACACTGCCCCAATAGGTTTATTTTGGGGGAAACACTGCCCCAATAGGTTTATTTTGGGGGAAACGCTGCCGCAATATGTTAACTTTGTTGGAATATTTCTACATTATGTTTATTTTGTGGGAACACTGCCCCAATAGGTTTATTTTGGGGGAAACACTGCCCCAATAGGTTTATTTTGGGGGAAACGCTGCCGCAATATGTTAACTTTGTTGGAATATTTCTACATTATGTTTATTTTGTGGGAACACTGCCGCAATATGTTAACTTTGTTGGAATACTGCTACATTATGTTTATTTTGGGGGAAACACTGCCGCAATATGTTTATTTTGTGGGAACACTGCCGCAATGTTTATTTTGGGAGTAAACAATGCCGCAATATATTTATTTTGTAGAAACACTGCCGCAATATGTTTATTAAGGGAAACACTACCACAATATGTTTACTTTGTGGGAACTGTCATAAATAGCAGCCATTTGTGATATTGTACATAATCCAGAAGCCATATTTTTCATTTTTTTTGTCTGCTGTGTACTATTTCAGATGTGTATGTATGTTCAGAAGCCGTCTGGCTTTGGGGGTATAATTGTCACATGGCTGAAGGAAGCTGCTATTTTGAGTTTCTGTATGTCAATGTAAATTACATTTGCATTTATTTTCCAGCAAGGAAACTACAATTGTCTGCATTGAATAGACCAGTTACGAAGAATAGCCCAAAGAAACCTGGAGATTTAATAAAGAAATATATACCTAGCCTCTAGCAAGGAAACTCTTAATTAGACAATTACCCGACCAGTTGGGCTGGAAGTGTTTGAATTGCTTTGAAGTCTATACGTGTAAACAGCTACTTGTTGTTCTCAAAATACAATCGAACTGAGTTTGCAAAGTTCAAAGGTGAGCAGGAAACCTTTGAAATTTGAATATCACAGCAAGTAAGGATTGTGCAAAGGTCTCTGCTGATAGTGATGTTAAAATCTGGGGAAATTGCATTATTTCTGGAATTGCACATTAAGTGCCTCCGGGCTACAAATCGCCTTGTAAGAACCAGCATAGAACATTCAAAACTTGTAGTTCCCTGGAGATAGCAAAGACACTAGAACTGCCCTGTTCCAACCAGCCGCTGCGGTCTTCCGCAAACAACGGTCAGACTTTCATGCTGGTAATGTTTTATTCCCATTTTTATTTTTGAGCAAACTGTCTTGTTGTGTGTCTGTAATTTTTACCTTGTTTTTGTAAATCTTTTGTATATATTACTTTCTGGCTTCTGCACTGTTTCACTTTTTTTCTGGAATGTTAAATATTTATTCAATAAGCTTGACTTCTGATGTACTAGCAAAAACTTATAGACTGGGAAGAGACTGCAGTGTAATTTGCATTACAAGTTCAGTGCCTGATTGTGCGTTGCTACTGTGTGATTGTATTGTGTGTGTGGCGTTCCCGTATTTGGCCTAAAGCACAAAACTGACCCAAATACAAAAACGCTGGACTGAGTGCAGGCCACTCGACAGCAGAGTGGGAATTTTTGGAGTGTCTAGCAGAAGCTAATGGTGGCAGTGAATAAGGCTGCTTCCCCTCGCGATATGGTCAAACCACCAGTCGGGAACTGTTTCTGCAGGCGTGCCGTGGGGCCGGTTCCTGACATTATTGGTGGCAGTGGTGGGATCGCTTAGTACATTAGTATGTAGTTTAGCTCTCTATCCTGTGTACTAAGGGCTGGAAGTTTGCTAGAAGAGACTAGCCTACAGAAGTCTATATACTTTTTTTTTCACAAACGTACACAATTGGCATTTTTCTTCCCCTCCCCCCCTGTTCTCTTTTTTTTGTTTTTGTTTGGCAATACGATGGCTCAGAAAGCAACCAGCTATGCAAGCCAAAGCAGAGATATGCTACTCAACCTGTTTGAGCACAGAGGCATCGAGACGGCGAGAAGCCAGGCGAATGAGCTGCTAGTGGTGGCTGTGAGAAGTGTTTTTGAGGAGTGAAAGCCTTGTGTTAGCTTGAATAAGGCTGTTTCCCTCTTGATCTGGTTAAAACCCACAGTCGGAAACCGTTTCTGCAGGCGTGCCGTGGAGCCAGTTCCTGACAGGAACGCTGCCACAATATGTTTATTTTGGGGGAAAAAACACTGCCATGGTATGTTTATTTTGTCAGAACACTGCCACGTTGTGTTTGTTTTGTTAGAACACTGCCATGTTATGTTTTTTTTGTTGGCAGAGCACAGCCGCATTATGTTTATGTTGTGGGAACACTGCCACATTATGTGCATTTTGTCAGAATGCTGCCACATTATGTATATTTTGTGGGGAACACTGGCGCATTTTGTGTATTTTGTGGGAACACAGTCAGATTATGTGTATTATGTGGAAAACTCTGCTTCATTATAAATATTTTGTGGGGAATTGCTGCCAAATTATGTTTATTTTGGTGGAAACGCTGCCTCATTATCAGAATTTGGAATGCTGCTGCATTATGTATATTTTGTAGGCAAAGCTGTCTCATTAGGCATATTCTGTGAGGAATTCCTGCCACATTATGTGTATTTTGGGGCTAAACTGCCACATTATTTGTATCTTGGGGAAAACTGCTTAGCACCAGTAGAATCTTCTGTTTTTGCTAATGCCCATACTGAGTGCTGGGACTCAGATCTCTCCTGCAGCTCCCATCAAACTGGATCAATACCAAACTGTGTGTCAATATGTAATAATATAGCACTGACATCTTCTGCACCATTTTACAAAGTACATAGTCATGTCACTGACTGTCCTCAGAGGAGCTCACAATCTAATCCTACATAGTCATAGTCTGATGTCCAACATTGTTGTTATTATTAGTATTATTAATAATAATAATAATAATAATAATAATAATAATAATAATAATAATAATATATTTGTATAGCACTGACATCGTCTGCAGCAGTTTACATACTACATAGTCATGTCACTGACTGTCCCCAGAGGAGCTCACAATCAAATCCTGCCATAGTCATAGACTAATGTCCAACTATATTATTATTATTATTATTTATTTATATAGCACCACCAACATATTCTGCAGCACTATACAAAGTACATAGTCATGTCACTGACTGCCCACTGATGAGCTCACAATCTAGTCAATACCATAGTCCTAGTCTAATGTGCTACCATAATATTATTATTATTATGTATTTGTATAGCACTGACATCTTCTGCAGCAGTTCACAGAGTACATAGTCATGTGACTGACATCTTCTGCAGCACTTTACAGAGTACATAGTCATGTCGCTGACTGCCCCCAGAGGAGCTCGCAAATTTAATCCCTTCCATAGTGATAGTCTTATGTTTGACCATATTATTATGATGTATTTATATAGCAATGATCTCTTCTGCAGCACGTTACAGAGTACATAGTCACGTCACTGACTGTCCTCAGAGGAGCTAAAAATCCAATACTTACCACCACTTCATGTGAGAAAGCTCATTATGAGCTTGCAGCTTGACAAAGAAGCATTCGAAACAGCGGGCTGTAGCTGTGTCTAAGCCCATTTTTTTGGCATGCAATTTTAATTACGTGTCTGAATAAAGAGCTATTTCTTCAAGAGTGGTGCTGCTGATCTTGGTTTCTATACATTTAGAAATAAACAATCATCGTTCCATCAGATCTGTCCTACGGAACTACATTTTCCACCTATATCGATCGTTCATCGTTAGTTGTAATGATTGCTTGTGAAAGTTTTGTGCACAGTTATCTGTCAATTGATCCTTTTGGAGCCATTTCAAACGACTATAGTTAAAAGCGTGTATGTAGCTTTATACTGACAACACCCTTCCAATGCTTCTCCCTCTCCCAGGCTGAGAGCTGCTATACAGAGAATTACAAAGGCAATGCAAACATGTAGGCTACAGGGCCTGTTTGTAAAAATGGTAAAACTGAATACGCTTGACAGTTATTGTACATAGTCTGGTGACTGTTAGCCTCTATAATAAAACCCTACTGTCTCTGCATCCCATGTCCCTGTGTGGGACACAGAGACATTGAGGGAGAGTGACGAGTGGTGAGCGATGACGGGCGAAGAGGTGGACAGGCCGGCGGGCGGGCATGCGCGGGTGGGCAGGCGTGCATGTGGCAGAAATGTGCGTGCGCGGCAGGCGCATGCGCAGTGACAGACCTAGCCCATTTTTAAATGGGCTTAGGTCCACTAGTAACTTATAATCTTTGAAGGAGTTGCGGAAACAATTTTGTTGACGGTCCAATTAAAGAGGAACTCCAGTAAAAATAATGTAATGAAAAAAGTGGTTGATTAAAAAAAAAAAAAATTTCTCCCTGATTTACATTCTGACATCTCATGGCAATATTTTTACTACTAATAGGTGAACTCTGCGAAAGATGGATTTTTGGCAATTGGAAACAGCTGTTATTTCCCACAATGCAACAAGGCTCTCACAGTGTGATGTCAGGATCATGGTGCTGACATCACACTGTGGGGGGGGTTCACTACAATATCAGCCATATAGAGCCCCCTGGTGCTACGTTTGAGAAAAGGAAAAGATTTCTCATGGGAAAGAGTTTATCAGCTACTGATTGGGATGAAGTTCAATCCTTGGTTACGGTTTCTCTTTAATTGGTACTCTTAATTTTTATTTTTATTTTCAATGCATATAATATGCCATTATTTTGAGTGCATCGTGCCTATCCTTCTCCACTTTTTTGGAGGCAGATATCTAAATACATATAGTTAGAAGTACAATCTCAGCAGGTGTAATATTTTATCAGTAAGACCATCATCATCTTACTGTCTGTAGTTGAAGGCTATGTCAGCAATCATCTTCCTCCTCTTCCGATACTCCTGATCAGAGAAGCCCTAGGAAGAATGATGTGAGAGGTCAGTACATCTACTGAGCAACACACCGGTAGGGCAAGCACCAGTACAATTATAAATGAAAAAAGCTTAATCAAGTACTTAAAGTGGACCCAAATTAAAAATACAAGATTTCAGAAATAAAATCTATTTTCTAAATTATAATAATAAATAGCAGCCTTTTTTCAGCTGCATGATGGCAAATATAAAATATTTTACATTTATTGAAGGAACTCCTCCCCTTCCTTTCAAATTGCCGGGATTTTTCCGGCAAACTGGTGGAGTAGATGGTGTCCGGCAATGGAGGAATTGCTAATGGCTGCCCCCAGTATAACCCTAGCTATGAAAAGAGAAGGGTGAAAAGCATGCACTGAAATGATCATAGATTTGAAGGAGTGTTTATTTATCTTTGTATGTGTCAGAGTGGTGCAACTAAATATTTTTAATAAAAAAAATGTTTGGTTTGGGTCCGCTTTAAATAAGGCACATAACTGTGTGCAGAAAGGGATCCTAAAAGGAACATGCACAACAAAACAAAAAGCAAGATCCCACAATAGTACCTCACCACACAGAAAATGGTATAAAGATAAGCTTAAAGGTAGCCATACACTTTGCCATTAGATCGACCAGCTGACAGATCCCTATCTGATCGAATCTGATCAGAGAGGGATCGTATGGCTGCCTGTACTGCAAACAGATTGTGAATCGATTTCAGCCTGAAACCGATCACAATCTGTGGAGCCGCCGCTGCCGCCTGTCCCCCCCCCCCCCCCCGCATACATTACCTGACGCTGGCTCCCGGGCATCTTCTCCGCATCTTCTCCACGCTGCACCCGCTCCATCCCGGCGCTTCCTGTGTCACTCCGTGACCAGGAAGTTCAAATAGAGCGCCTTCTATTTGAACTTCCTGGTCACTGCAGTGACAGGAAGCGCAGGGATGGAGCGGGTGCAGCGCGGAGAAGATGCGGAGAAGACGCCCGGGAGCCAGCGTCAGGTAATGTATACCTGATCGGATCGGCCGCCGCTATCGACGCGCTCCCTACCCGCGGGCGATCGAGGGTAATTTCACGCACGGCGCGATCGACGGACTGATCCGATTTCAGGAGGAAGTCGGATCGGCGGGTGCGTTTAGCGCGAACGATTGGCAGCAGATTCGATCCCAGGATCGAATCTGCTGTCGAAACGGCCGCGAATCGGGCCAGTGTATGGCCACCTTTATTTGTCGTTTACTATACAAAAACTATAAAATCAATTAAAAATCACAGTATGTCCAGGGGAATGCTCAATACAATAATACCATAAATGGTTCAATATACATCAATCAGCTTCCTCATCCCTCTATAATGCCTAATAATATGGTCTGGGAGAGTTCAATAAGGTGCAATAGTGCATGTGTAAGCAGCAAAGATAGTCCAAACAAGTTGGAGTAAAGTGCAGGAAAAAATGGGAGGGTGTGAAAAAAGGACCCACAAAGAGAGTTAGAAGTGCCGTTAGTGAAAGTGATCAGGTCCAAGTAGGACAAGGTAAGACTGGTGGGAAACCAGATACGCAGGAGGAGAGATGCTCACCAGACACAGAGTGGGAAAGAGGAGGCGCAATTACCCCTGGAGAGAGAGCCTTCGCGATTTGCTGCCGGCTGCGGCTTCTGCTGGGCAACAGGTCACTTGCCGCTGGTCTCCTCCTCTGCATAGACGCTTATACACACGCTGCTTCCTGCTAAACAGGTGAGTTACTGACTATTTACAGCGCTTCCCTGCGCTAACTCTGCAATCGGAGGGGGAAGCATGGAGGGTGGCCCGGGAGAGGAAGAAAGGGAGAGGTTGAGCTGCCCTCCTCGCAGCTGACTCCCACCTCCATTACAGCGCCCTCCCCCCCCTCAGCGCTCAGAGTGGCCGCATGGGCCGCACGGCCCTAAAAACGGGCCTGTAGAAGCAGGTAAAGTATTTGGTTTTGCAGATGCTACTCTGCCATACAGTATTGTGGGGGGAGGATGGTGGAGGAGGCGGGGGCTCTGCAGGGTCCCGGGAATTTGCAGAGCTAAGGGCCCCTGCTTCTCATGTGCCCCAGTTTTTTGTGATTTTAAATCTTACTTTTGCTTTTACAGCTCCTAGTGACAGGTCAGTTGGTAGGGAGGGGGGCTTGGAGAGGGATACCTGCATGTTACATAATCTACAATTGTGTGTGACTGAGCTCTCTCACCTGTCTATGGGCGTCTGTTTTAGCTCTTGCTAGATCTGGTACTGCAGACACAGGTGCATGTATCTGCATCTTTTTATTGTCTGACAGGCTGTCTGCGGGTAACAGGAAAAAGGGCGCACGCTGAGGGTGGACAAAAAGGGCGTCGCCATAGACTTTATTGCAATTATCGTTAATACGGCAAAAAAAGAAGAAAAAAGGGCGTTGCAAAAAATTTCAATAATAACATTAGAACATTATAGTTTTTGAGGTAGTTATCGTTTTAGAAGTTTACAACGTTATAGTTTTTGTCACATTTTTTTTCGTTAATAAGTACAGATTTTACGTTTTCGAAGGTATTATCGTTTTTTTTTTAACCAACAAAGTTTATTGAAGCATATATAGTAAGTACAGGCAACAATGCATTAGCAACAGGATGGAAGTTGAAGAACGTGCAGGGATACAACCATACAGAGTTATTGTAGACAAAGATACATTCCAATGGGGTCTTAATATTTTGCAAATTAACATTCTGGCAAAGTGCAGGTTATTACAGATAAGGGGGGTTATGTGCAATAAGAGTCACACAGCATGACTATATTACAGCAGGTACTGGTATTTTACTGCAGTTCAGAATATTGAATGTCATGCAGTGTTATGCAATACTGAGGCAGACGCATGATAACAGCAGTTAGAGTTATTTCCTGTTTTCCCATTGGTCCCATATGAGATGAAATTGAGTGATACGACCCCTGTGTGTATAAACTAGCTTCTTGTAGGCCAGAGTGGTGCTCAGCAGAGCTCGAATATTCGAGTAGCTCGAATATTCGAGCTCTTTTTCAGCTATTCGAGCTCGGTATTCGAGCTCCGAATAGCTGGAGCTATTCGAATGGGCTATCCGAGTACACTCGAATAGCCCATTCACTATTCGAGCTATTCGAGCAACCCGGCGCTATTCGAGCTCGGTACCGAGCTCGAATAGCGTCATAGCCCAGATTGATGTCCTTAGAGCCAATCAGAGGGCTCCCAGGCCCTCTGACGGCAGCCAATCACAGAGGGGGACCCTGGCCAGCCCCTACCCTATAAATAGCGGCCGCCATGTTAGGTTTCTCCGTGCTTGCCTGAGACTTGCATAGAGAGAGAGTTGCTCCTTTGTGCTTTGGCTTAGCAAGAGCTCTATTGTGGTCATTTACCTAGCGTTTTTGCTCACCTACACCTGCCATATACACCTATATTGTTGTTAGTTAGATAGACATTGTATTTTAGTTAGTAGCTTGTGTGTTACATTAGAGACAGGCAGCTGCTGCAAGCTTACAGGTTTAGGCCTCAGGGGGGCCTTGCCTCTGTGGGCAGCTGTCCTCTGTTTATTTCTCTCATCTATACCAGTATTTCTGCTGTCCTTTACTAATAGTATTGTAGTTATACTGTACTAGGAGTAGGACACTCACTGACTGTCACTGTTTATAGGCTACTAGCTAGCTCCTGCGTGTGTGCACTCACTCACTGTCTGTGTGTACACACACTCTATTTCCTTCTGATTACTGATAGATTATTGTTAGTTAGTTGTACTTACTTACTACTTACTCTTACTGTACCCGTAGGGACACTCACTGTCACTGTTCATATAGGCTACTAGCTCCTGCGTGTGCGCACTGCACTCACTGTCTGAGTGTACACACACAACACACACTCTATTTCCTTCTGATCGCTGATTGATTATCGTAATTAGTTAGTTGTACTTACTGTTACTACTTACTCTTACTGTACTAGGAGTCTAGGACACTCAGTCACTGTCCAATAGGCTACTAGCTCCTGCGTGCGTGCACTCACTGTCTGAGTGTACACACACAACACACACTCTATTTCCTTCTGATCGCTGATTGATTATTGTAATTAGTTAGTTCTACTTACTGTTACTACTTACTCTTACTGTACTAGGAGTCTAGGACACTCAGTCACTGTGTTCATAGGCTACTAGCTCCTGCGTGCGTGCACTCACTGTCTGAGTGTACACACACCCACACTCCATTTCCTTCTGATCGCTGATTGATTATTGTAATTAGTTAGTTCTACTTACTGTTACTACTTACTCTTACTGTACTAGGAGTCTAGGACACTCAGTCACTGTGTTCATAGGCTACTAGCTCCTGCGTGCGTGCACTCACTGTCTGAGTGTACACACACCCACACTCCATTTCCTTCTGATCGCTGATTGATTATTGTAATTAGTTAGTTCTACTTACTGTTACTACTTACTCTTACTGTACTAGGAGTCTAGGACACTCAGTCACTGTGTTCATAGGCTACTAGCTCCTGCGTGCGTGCACTCACTGTCTGAGTGTACACACACAACACACACTCTATTTCCTTCTGATCGCTGATTGATTATCGTAATTAGTTAGTTGTACTTACTGTTACTACTTACTCTTACTGTACTAGGAGTCTAGGACACTCAGTCACTGTCCATAGGCTACTAGCTCCTGCGTGCGTGCACTCACTGTCTGAGTGTACACACACCACCCACACTCTATTTCCTTCTGATCGCTGATTGATTATTGTAATTAGTTAGTTCTACTTACTGTTACTACTTACTCTTACTGTACTAGGAGTCTAGGACACTCAGTCACTGTGTTCATAGGCTACTAGCTCCTGCGTGCGTGCACTCACTGTCTGAGTGTACACACACCCACACTCCATTTCCTTCTGATCGCTGATTGATTATTGTAATTAGTTAGTTCTACTTACTGTTACTACTTACTCTTACTGTACTAGGAGTCTAGGACACTCAGTCACTGTGTTCATAGGCTACTAGCTCCTGCGTGCGTGCACTCACTGTCTGAGTGTACACACACCCACACTCCATTTCCTTCTGATCGCTGATTGATTATTGTAATTAGTTAGTTCTACTTACTGTTACTACTTACTCTTACTGTACTAGGAGTCTAGGACACTCAGTCACTGTGTTCATAGGCTACTAGCTCCTGCGTGCGTGCACTCACTGTCTGAGTGTACACACACTAAATTTACTTGTGATTACTACTGATTATTGTAACTGCTAGTTGTACTTCCTGACTGTTACTACTTACTTACTGTACTAGGGGACACTCACTCAGTCACCTCACCAACCAACCCACTCCATTAAAGTACCCCACTTTTCACCCGCCCTTTTAAAAAACTTTTGTCTATACGCCCAAAACATTGAAGATGTCTGGAAGTGGCAGCCAGCGCGGTTTGGGCAAGGGGAAGGGCAGCAAGGGAATCAGGAGGAGAGGGAGCAGCATTGTGGCAAGCCGCGGCCGCGGGCGCGCCACCATGCACAGTTCCGCAGCAGCAGCAGCAGCGTCAGTGGCTAACATTCCTCCCATAGCCACTGGCCGTGGACGCCTTGGGCGCCGCCCAGCAGGAGCATCTGCAACTCACGCTGCAGAGACACAGCAGCAGCAGCGTGTAGCACCTGCTCCCATTTTCCTCCAGCCGGGTCGGAAACGTCCCATTGAGGAAAAGGATGCAGACACTGTGGTGCAACTCATGACGGAGGATGAGCAGCCCGCCATCAGCTCTGCATCCGAGGCCTCCACCCTCACCACCACCACCACCACCACCACCACCACCACCCCTGTTCGCAGCAGCCGCCCAGCAGGGCCTGGGGAGGAGGCCAGTTCACCATCAGTCGCCGACCTGTCACTCAGCAGTCTTTTTACCCCAGGCACCATCAGGGTATTGTCTGCTGTTGTTGGCGATTTTGAGGAGGAGATGCTGATGGGCACTTTGGGGGAGGAGGGATTGGACAGCAAGACTGTGGCGACAGTCAAGCGTCCCATCCATGCATCAGGAGAGGAGTTTGGGGGGTCATCATCCCAGCAGGACATGTTTCAGGAGGGGCATGATGATGATGACCCGGTGACAGACAGAGACTGGGTGCCACCACCTCCAGGGGATGTCGTCCTCAGCAGCTCTGAGGAGGAGGATGCGCTTGTGGGCCTTGCAAGGAGGCGCATCATTGCAAGCATTGGCAGCGTCCCACAGCCTGCTGGTGTCTCAGGCTCAGCAGCAGCAGCAGCAGCATCAGCCAGCACCACCACCAGCCGCACCCAAGCCCCCCCCCCCCAACCACCACAGGGAGACAGGCAGCAGCGCTTCCATGCCGTAGGGGGATGTTTCTGTCACCAATCTGGCGGTTTTTCACCATGCCCACTGTGTACAGCAAGTACGCCACTTGCAACCACTGTCAGCGGAAGTTGAGCAGAGGTGCAGACCCCTTAAAGTTCAGCACCAGCTCGCTCATCAACCACCTTGCGGCTAAACATTTCCACCAGCATGAGGAGTTCCAGAGGCTGAAGGCATCTGGTGCTGGCAGTGGCACCACACCTATCACTGCACAGCCTTCAGCAGCAGCAGCAGCAACAGCAGCCACCCGCCCTCCTGCTCCTCCAGCAGCACCAGCAGGAGTGCGGAAACGCACTGCTCCTCCCCCCTCTGCAACTCCTGCCGCCGACACTGAGGCCTGTTCTGGCAGCCAGTCCTCAGTGGCCTCCTCTGCTGTGTCTGCTGATTCCCGTGTCAGCAAAAGGCCACGCCAGAGCCTTTTGAGCGAGTCCTTCCAGGGGGTGGTTAGGGCTCTGCCTCCCAGCAGCCGTCGCGTGCGGCAGCTGAACGGATTGCTGGCACGGGCCATGTGCTCCCAACTCCTGCCGTACACGCTCGTGCAGGAGGGGAGCGACATTCGTGCGCTGCTTGCTTGCGCAGCCCCAGACTGGCAGCTCCCCAGCAGACACTTCTTTGCCCGCAAGGCCATTCCTGCACTGCACCGCTTTGTGATGGTCAATGTGGAGCGAGGGCTGGAGCACGCGGTTGGTGAAAGGGTCCACGTCACCATGGACTCCTGGAGCAGCCGCTTCGGGACAGGCCGCTACCTGTCCTTCACTGTCCACTGGGTCAGCTTGGTGGAAGGGGGTGAGGATGGGAGAGCAGCAGCGGGCACAGCAGCAGCAGCAACACAGTGGGTGGTGCCACCCCGCAGGGTCAGGGGAACTGCAGCAGGTTCCTCCGATCCTCTGCCATCCTCCGGCACACCTGGCCAAACCCCCCGCCTCAGCAGCAGCGTGAAGGCCCGCCACTGCCAAGCGCTGCTGCACTTGGTCAGCCTTGGGAAGACCAAGCTGACGGCAACCCCTGTGTTGGCCAAACTCCAGGAGCAGGAGAGGATTTGGCTGACCCCCAGAGGCCTCAGAGTCGGAGAGGTGGTGGCCGACAATGGGGCCAATCTGGTTGCCGCAATAGACAGGGGAAACCTGACCCACATCCCCTGTCTTGCCCACGTGCTGAACCTGGTGGTGCAGAAGTTCCTGCGCACCTACCAGGGGATGGGCGAACTGCTGGAAACGGCAAGGAATGTTGTGCGTCACTTCCGGCGCTCGGCTGCAGCCTGTGCGAGCCTGGAAGACGTGCAAAAGGAGCTGGATCTGCCACGCCATCGGCTGATCCTTGACGTTCCGACTCGCTGGAACTCCACCCTGGCGATGTTGGAGCGTCTGGTTGAACAGAGGCACGCTGTCAACCAGTACCTTGCCCTGGCCACTGTTTCCGCAGCTCAGAGAAGGGACAAGACCAGCAACATCCCGTCCATCGTCCCCGATGATGACTGGAGGCACATGCAGCAGGTGTGCTTTGTGCTGGCTCCCTTCCTGCAGGCCACAAACATGGTGAGCAGGGACCATGCTATGGTCTGCGAGTGGGTGCCCCTGGTTTCTCTGCTGAACAGGGCCCTCGATGCTTTGCTGGAACAGGGAGCGGCAGCCTTGGACCAGCAGGAGCGGCAACCAGCTGCGCAGTCCACCTCTGAGGGGGAGGAGGAGGAGGACTTGGTGGAGGTCCCTGACCTGGCTGCTGATGAGGGGGATCAGCACAGCGCAGCTGAGTTGGTGCGGGGGTGGAGAGAGGATGAGGCGGCAGAGGAGGAGGATGAGGACAGCACTGACGTCGATGTGCCAGCAGACGTGGCCCGCCTCTTCCCAATGGCAGCGCACATGCTGACGTGCCTGCGCAGGGACCCCAGGGTGATCCAGATGAAGCAGAGGGAGGACATCTGGATCAGCATGATGTTGGACCCACGCCTCAAGGGGAAGTTGAGCCAGTTCCTGCCGCCTGCAGGAGGAGACCCAGCGCAACAAATAAGGAGCTTGCAGCAGGCCCTTGTTGAGCGCTTGGAGGAAGCCTTCCCCCAGCCTTCCACCCCCACTGTCCAGCAGCCAGCACAGAGGCAGCAGCAGGTGCCTGCATCCAGCAGCAGCAAGCGCCCCACAGACCTGCTGTCTCTCAGCCACGAGCTCTACAGGACTGTAGAGGCTCCGGCAGCAGTGACTAGAGAGGAGATGCATGCAGCAGCATCCTCCTCCGGTCACAGCCAGCGCCTGACCCGCATGGTGGCTGACTACATGGGGTCGTACAGCGGGCTTGACAGCGATGCCCCTGTTGATCCCATGGAGTATTGGGTCAAGCGCATGGAGATCTGGAGCGAGCTGGCGCAGTACGCCCTGGAAGTGCTGTCCTGCCCCCCTTCCAGCGTGCTGTCCGAGCGCTGCTTCAGTGCAGCTGGTGGCGTGGTCACCGAGAAACGCTCACGTCTGTCTCACAAGTCTGTGGACAGACTGACGTTTCTCAAGATGAACCAGGCGTGGGTGGAAGGCGAGTTCCTGGCCCCTGTTGTCGGCGAGAGGGGGACATGAACTGGCTGCCGGAACCATCGTTAATGTGCCTTACCACCCTTTACCACCTCCTGGCTCCTGCTCACTAAGCCAGCCTGGTTCACTTTGACTATTACGTCGCCTGCAGCCACACATTTTACACCTACAGTGGGCTGCTGTGTACTGCCCTTCTGCTGTCTGTCTGTGTTTCCCACTGCCAGGGTACACAGAATTACCTTCTTCTGCTGCCACTCTGCCACCAGCTATTACGTCAAACAATAGCTATATTGGTTGCAAAACCAAAACCAAACAAACCATTAAAAAAAAAAAAGGTTTAATTTTTCTGAGGTGCCCGGGTTGAAAACTGTGTTGTTCCAGTTGTGTATTGGACACAATGTGGGCTGCACGACCGCTGTCTGGGACCTCCTGTTGTGTTTATTTACAGCCCTGGTATCACCGCTAGGTACCAGGGCTATTATGTCACGCTGCCTACCTGCTGCCACACTCACACTGCTCCTCCATACCTCCTCCTGCTGCTGCTGCTGCTGTCTGTCTGTGTTTCCCACTGCCAGGGTACACAGATGATTTACCTTCTGCTGCCACTCTGCCACCAGCTATTACGTCAAACAATAGCTGCTCGCCTACTCCTCCATTCCTCCTCCTGCTGCTGCTGTCTGTCTGTGTTTCCCACTGCCAGGGTACACAGAATTACCTTCTTCTGCTGCCACTCTGCCACCAGCTATTACGTCAAACAATAGCTATATTGGTTGTAAAACCAAAAACCAAAAAACCATAAAAAAAAAAAAGGTTTAATTTTTCTGAGGTGCCCGGGTTGAAAACTGTGTTGTCCCAGTTGTGTATTGGACACAATGTGGGCTGCACGACCGCTGTCTGGGACCTCCTGTTGTTTTTATTTACAGCCCTGGTATCACCGCTAGGTACCAGGGCTATTATGTCACGCTGCCTACCTGCTGCCACACTCACACTGCTCCTCCATACCTCCTCCTGCTGCTGCTGCTGCTGTCTGTCTGTGTTTCCCACTGCCAGGGTACACAGATGATTTACCTTCTGCTGCCACTCTGCCACCAGCTATTACGTCAAACAATAGCTATATTGGTTGCAAAACCAAAACCAAACAAACCATTAAAAAAAAAAAAAGGTTTAATTTTTCTGAGGTGCCCGGGTTGAAAACTGTGTTGTCCCAGTTGTGTATTGGACACAATGTGGGCTGCACGACCGCTGTCTGGGACCTCCTGTTGTGTTTATTTACAGCCCTGGTATCACCGCTAGGTACCAGGGCTATTATGTCACGCTGCCTACCTGCTGCCACACTCACACTGCTCCTCCATACCTCCTCCTGCTGCTGCTGCTGCTGTCTGTCTGTGTTTCCCACTGCCAGGGTACACAGATGATTTACCTTCTGCTGCCACTCTGCCACCAGCTATTACGTCAAACAATAGCTATATTGGTTGCAAAACCAAAACCAAACAAACCATTAAAAAAAAAAAAAAGGTTTAATTTTTCTGAGGTGCCCGGGTTGAAAACTGTGTTGTCCCAGTTGTGTATTGGACACAATGTGGGCTGCACGACCGCTGTCTGGGACCTCCTGTTGTGTTTATTTACAGCCCTGGTATCACCGCTAGGTACCAGGGCTATTATGTCACGCTGCCTACCTGCTGCCACACTCACACTACTCCTCCATACCTCCTCCTGCTGCTGCTGCTGCTGTCTGTCTGTGTTTCCCACTGCCAGGGTACACTACACAGATGATTTACCTTCTGCTGCCACTCTGCCACCAGCTATTACGTCAAACAATAGCTGCTCACATTACTCCTCCATTCCTCCTGCTGCTGTTGCTGTCTGTCTGTGTTTCCCACTGCCAGGGTACACAGAATTACCTTCTGCTGCCACTCTGCCACCAGCTATTACGTCAAACAATAGCTATATTGGTTGCAAAACCAAAACCAAACAAACCATTAAAAAAAAAAAAAGGTTTAATTTTTCTGAGGTGCCCGGGTTGAAAACTGTGTTGTCCCAGTTGTGTATTGGACACAATGTGGGCTGCACGACCGCTGTCTGGGACCTCCTGTTGTGTTTATTTACAGCCCTGGTATCACCGCTAGGTACCAGGGCTATTATGTCACGGCGAGCTGCCTGCCTCATTGACTGCCTGCTGCCACACACTCATCCTCCTCCTCCTGCTGCTGAATTTACCTCCTGCTGTCTTTGTGTTTCCACTGCCAGGGAGCACATACAATGGCGCTTCCAACATGCGTGCGCCCACCAGCTATTTGTTACGCTCAAAAATAGCTGCATTTCTTTAAAAAAAAATTGAAAAGAGAAATACGTGAAGAAGAAGAAGACGATATTGAAAAAGAAGGAGAAGGAGAAGATGAAGATGAAGAAGAAGATGAAGAAGAAGATGAAGGAGATGATGAAGAAGAAGATGAAAAATTAGAAGAAGATGAAGAAGATGAAGAAGATGAAGAAGAAGAAGATGAAGATGAAGAAGAAGAAGAAGAAGATGAAGAAGATGATGAAGAAGATGAAGAAGAAGAAGAAGAAGAAGAAGATGAAGAAGAAGAAGAAGAAGATGAAGAAGAAGAAGAAGAAGATGAAGAAGAAGAAGAAGATGAAGAAGAAGAAGATGAAGAAGATGAAGATGAAGAAGAAGATGAAGAAGATGAAGATGAAGAAGAAGATGATGAAGAAGAAGAAGAAGATGATGAAGAAGAAGAAGAAGAAGATGATGAAGAAGAAGAAGAAGATGATGAAGAAGAAGAAGAAGAAGAAGAAGAAGAAGAAGACAATATAGAAGAAGAAGAAGAAGATATAGAAGAAGAAGATCTAGAAGAAGAAGAAGAAAGATAAAGAAGAAGAAGAACAAGTATATACAGTAACACTACTGAACAAAATTAAGGACACAACTTCTCTTTCCACATTTTTTTTTAAAGGAACATCCCCACATAATCACTTGCTGTTGTTACTTGGAAAAAAGATGTTTCTTGCATCATTCACCCTCAAAACAAGTGTTGGAAGCTATTTAAGGCCAATTCGAATAGTCAGCTCGAATAGTGAGCTCGAATACCGACTCGAATAGTGAGCTCGAAGTCCGAGGTCGAATCGAATAGTAAAAATTATTCGACTCGAATATTCGACTGACCTCGAATAATTTACTATTCGAATTCGACCAAACTCGAATTTTAAAAAGGGGTATTTGAGCACCACAAGGCCAGACCATCATCCAATCTCTTTATCCAGTTAGAAAGAAGCGGGGAGGCAGGGGACAGCCACTTCAAGGCTATCTCCTGTCGTGCCGCAAATAGAGTCTCACGAATAAAGGATTTAGTACACGGCTGCATGGCTTCATCTTGGATAACTCCTAGAATGCATAATATTGGGTCTAGTGTTACTGGGGAACCCATCTTATCATGCAAACATTTAATTACTTGTTTCCAAAAGGAAGAAATGTGGGGGCAAGTCCAAATTAGGTGGTAGAAGGAGGGAGAGTCGAGGCTACATTTTGGGCATAGCCTACTAGCATTGGGATTGTATTTGACCACACGAGAGGGGATCAGATAGGCTTGATGCAGGATATAGAGCTGGGTCGCCCGGTCCTTAACGCATAGGGAGACCCTCTTTACAGCTTCTAGAGCGTCATCCCAGTCATCTTCCTCTAGCTGCAACCCCTCCGCAATCCACCTTCCCTTGGACCCGAGGGTACGATCACATGCTTCTTTTGTTATTAATTCCTTATAAATATCGCCTATTTGATGTTTGGTCGGGCCCTTTTCGATCAGCTGTAGTATATTATGGGGTTCAATGTGGACTGGTGCATTTTTAAATTGTGTAGTGTAGGCGTGTTTCAATTGTAGGTATCTAAAAAATTGGGATGCGATTTTGGGGTGGAGGTTTTGAAGGGAGGTAAAGGGGGTGAGGGCATGACCAGTTGTTACATTACCTAAGAATGCAACACCAATTATTTCCCAAAAGATTGGGTCTGGGATGGAGTTGAATTCAGGAAAGTGCGGGTTATGCCAGAGAGGGGTGTGATAGTCATAGGTGGAGGAGTTGTACAAACCACCTACCCGCTTCCATACTTTAAGGGCCTGGGCTATAATTGTGTTGTTTGATTTACTGGGGGGAATATATTCGCGTAGGAGATCAAGGGCTATACTTTCTTTTGATAAGTTGTTGTTGTATCCTAGGGCTTCAGGGTTATAGAGGCCCTCCGTGGAGAACCAAGTAGCTATGTGTTGGAGCTGTGCCGCCAGGTAGTAGTGCTGCACTGAGGGAAGAGCCAGGCCCCCAAGGCCATTTGGGTTTATTAGGAGGGAATGCTTAACACGAGGCCTCTTGTGGTTCCAGATAAAGGAGAGGATAGATCCCCTAAATTTTTTAAAGACTGATTGGGGAATGTAGATCGGGGAGTGGTGCAGGACGTAGAGCAATTTGGGTAACAGGACCATTTTAATTACATTTATTCTACCCACTACAGTTAAATATAATTTAGACCAAGCCTTACACTTTGCTTGTACAAGGGAAATAAGAGGTATAATTTCTGCTTCCATGTAATGAACAGGATTTGGGTGAATCAATACCCCAAGGTACTTAAAGGATTGCACCGACTGCAGCAAATTAGATGACTGGGATTGTGTTGAAGAGGGGGCATCTAAATGCATCTGGACTGATTTGGTTGCGTTTAATTTAAGGCCGGAGTAGTATCCGGACGCTTCTATTGTGTCCAGAGCTGCCTTCAAGGAGGAGTCTGGGTCTTCCAGGTATAGGATCGTGTCGTCGGCATAGAGGCTGATCTTTTCTTCTGTGTGATCAGTGCGCAGCCCACGTATCAGGGGATTAGTTCTTATACGACAAGCTAGGGGCTCCACAGCTAGAGCATAGAGCAGGGGAGAGAGCGGGCATCCCTGCCTGGTTCCTCGACCCAAAGAAAAGGGGGCTGAGATCCACCCGTTAGTACCCACCCTTGTCCTGGGGGCCTGGTAGAGTAGCTTCACCCAATTACAGAAGGCTTCCCCAAAGCCAAACCTGGCAAGGACCGCCTGTAGGTACGGCCATTCGACAGTGTCAAAAGCTTTGGCCATGTCTAGGGAGGCGATGACTCTGCGGCCCGAATTTAAATGATTGGCTTGTATGTTTGTCATCAATCTGCGAATGTTTATTGCAGTGTTTTTGCCAGGCATAAAGCCGGTTTGATCAGGGTGAATTAAAGATAAAATTGCTGAGTTTAATCTATTGGCCAGTACCTTCGCCAGGATTTTAATGTCAGTTGTGAGAAGTGAAATCGGGCGGTAAGAGTCACATAGAAGGGGGTCCTTGCCAGGTTTGGGTAGGACTATAATGAGAGCCTCCGTCATAGAGGAGGGAAGTCGGCATGCCAGGAAGGCTGCTTCATAGGTCTGGAGAAGCATTGGTGTTATGGACTCCGAGTATCTTTTGTAAATTTCTATGGGAAGACCGTCAAGACCGGGAGCCTTTTTATTGGGAAAACTGGCAATTGCTGTAGTTAGTTCATCTTGGGTAATGGGAGCATCAAGTAGTAGGACCTGTTCTGGGTTTAATCTAGGTAGATCAATCTCTGAGAGAAAGATTTCAGAGTCTGTTTGCGTGGCAGGGGTTTTACTAGTATAGAGGGCCTTGTAATATTCAAAAAAGGTATTATTTATTTCTGCACTTACGGAAACTGGGGTGCCGGAGGGGTCTTTGATGTGTGTAATAACCGGAGGAGAGGTGTAAATTTTGGAGATCTTAGCCAGTAGTGTGCCCGCTCTCTCACCCTGCTCAAAATGTGCCTGCTTGTTGAAGAAAAGTTTGCTTTGGGTGATTTCCTCTGCCATGGTGATAGGGTGTCAGGGGACGGATTATTTATGTATTGGGCTTTAGCCACATCAATTTTTTTAATAAGATCATGTTCCCTTTGCTTCGAATCACTCTTACAAGCCGAAACAGCTTGAATCATTTCCCCCCTGACAAATGCTTTAAACGTCTCCCATACCAGGAGCAAGTCTTCCTCCTCTCTGTGGTCAAACATAAAGTTTTCAAGGTGAGTGGAGATTCGGTCATGTGTTTGTATTAAATCTAGCCAAAAGGGGTTTAGCTTCCAAAATTGAAAGGGTGGCCTCAGGCCCCAGTTCACTGTTAGAGTTATTGGCATATGGTCAGACACTAAACGCGGCAGCGCTCCAACCTCGACCACATCCCTCAGAGCCAAAGGAGTCACCAAAAAGTAATCAAGTCTGGAGGAAGTTTTAAAGGTGGAGGAGTAGCATGTATAAAGTTTACCCTGTGGATTAAAGTGGCGCCAGACATCTACTAAGCCCATTTCTGCAATGAGGTGGTCAAATGAAGTGGGTTTGTCTATACGAGGTGGGATTCTATCAAGAGAGGCGTTACAAACGGTGTTAAAGTCCCCCATCCAGAGTGCCTGGGCGTTGGGGTAGAGAGCAGTAAATTTTGCTCCTTCCTGAAGAACTAAGGCACTGTATGGAGGAGGGATATAGATGTTCAGGAGGAGCAGAGCAATGCCATTAATTTTGCAGTGTATAAACACATATCTACCAAACTGGTCACATTTGACGTGTGTTGGCTGGAATTGGAGTGACTTTTTAACCAAGATGGAAACACCACGTGAGTATTGAGAAAAAGTGGAGTGATATGACCAGCCTACCCAACCTCGCTTTAGTGCCATTATTTTGCTTCCAGAGATGTGTGTCTCCTGGAGCGCCACCACGTCCGGAGGTATTATCGTTAATATATGTAAAAGGGTGTTTCTGCAGAGGGAGTGGTTAGGGTTAAGCACCACCAGGAGGAGTGGTTAGGGTTATGCAACACAAGGGGTGATGCTTAGTTTTAGGCAACACCAGGGGTGGTGGTTAGGCTTAGGCACCACCAGAAGGGGGGTTAGGGTTAGGCACCACCGGGGGGGTGGTTAGTGTTAGGCGCCACTAGGGGAGTGGTTAGTTTTAGGCACCACCAGGGGAGGGTTCTGTGTGAGGGTAGGGTTGGGTTAAGCAGTACTGACGAAAGATGCAATGACATTTAATGTTAATATTTATTCGTTGTTATATCTCATTTGTTTTTTGCAACAGTAAATATAGTTAATAAAGCTTGACAACGATGGTTCTCGTTATCAAATTACGTTAATACCTGGCGCCAAATTCGTTAATAAGTCGGGCCCTTCATGCACACAGTCTGCGGACCAATTTAAATGGCAAGTTGCTGTCTTTTTATTTATGCCCCTGCTTGGAGGTACTCAAAATTCTTCCAGGAGGAAGTAATACTGACCTAAGAATGTATCTATCTTAATGCAGGATTGCACGTGTATCTGTATATCTTCTTTCTTTTTCTTTCTTTCTTACTTTCTTTCTTTTTTTTTTTCTTACAGTAAGGGCCCAGACACCCTCTCGTACTGCTCCATGACCATGAGTTTTTCAAGAACCTATAGCACCACCATCTCATTGCAATGCTGACCCCATGCAACTATGCTAAATGGTACAGCAGTGTGCTGGCACAGAAATGCATGCAATTGTCTGATCACACTACTGTGCGGTGCATACGTGTGCCCATCATACATTGCTGTCTACGCACTAACTCGTGTCTTTGCATGTTGTATACTCATTGTAGATGCATTGCTGAAATTTTTTTTTGCTGCTATGATGCAAATTTGTAATTGTCATAGAAACCGTAATTCAGAATTTCCGTAAGGCCCCTTTTACACGTAATCAGTTGCTCAGTTATAACTGAAAGACAACTGAATTTCAAAGTAACGTCCATGTTTTCCTATGGCTTAGTTCCCACTATACGCGTTTTAACTGAAATCTTTTTCATGATGCACTGCTATGGAAAAAACCGTGTACCAACGCGTACTAACGCATACTGACGCACACTAATGCATACCAACGCTTTAAATGTAAAAGAGCAGAAAGTGCAATTTCCATCGTGTAATTTCGCATTTTGCCGTAAATTTGTGTTTAACACGAAAGTTCATAACTTGGCGTTTTCTATAGAAACAAAGTTATTTTAATTACGAAAATAAGTCACTCATTTGATTGCAATTACTGATAATGCAAAGGCCCCTGCACATGCTGTCGCTTTAAATGTATCAGGAGGTTCTACCTGCAGCCACTTCTAAGACAGGTGCTCTTTGTCAAGGTGTACTTAGCAGCCATGCATGCTAAGACACTTGGTTTTGGGCCTTGCAGTATCTGATAATGCAGAGGTCCCTGCACGTGCTGTCGCTTTAAATATATCAGGAAGCTCTACCTGCAGCCACTTCTAAGACAGGTGCTCTTTGTCAAGGTGCTTGTTCACACCTAGAGCATTTTCACCTTTTTTTAACCAGCCTGGCGGTATGGACGAGCTGAGCTCGTCCATACCGCCGATGTAAATAGTGGTAATGACGAGCTGAGCTCGTCATGTTGTTGCAGAGGCTTACCGCTGCGATCGGCGGCGCGTCCGCTACATCCCGCTGTCTGTGCTGGCTCTGCGGGCTGTGTGGTCTACCCTCCCGGGCTCCCTGTGTCTCTCCGTGGGGAGGATTTCCGCATCAGCAAGATGGCGATGCCCAGCTTCCTCCTGTGACGATCATCATGCGCCCCCTGCTGGCCGGCGCATGAATTGCATCATAAAGTGATTCATAATACAATTACAAAGTAACACCAATCATGATACACTGATTCAAAGTTGTTTAGTAAATAACACCTGATCATAGTATAAAAAGGGTGGGCTGCTTACTGATTCTTTCTCTTTCAGAGTCACTGGTGTCCCATTGCTAGTCTGCTTGTCAGCTACTTTTGGTGATTGCTGTGCTTTGAGTGATTTTCCTGCCTTTGCTTCATACAGTGTTGCAGTTTTGCTAGTCTTTCAAAAGACGCTGTGATTTCTGTGTGATTGCTTTTGCTGTGTTTTTTTTTTTCTTGCTGCTGACCCCGTATCTTGTTTGGAGTCATGGCTTCGTCCTCCCGGAGGCGTCTATGTGACCAGGAGCTGATGGACGTCTTTGAGGATAGCGGCAGTGATGTCGAGTCTGTGGCGGAGGAATCTACCGACAGTGACGTTCCTGCGGATCTATCATCAGAGACCGATGCCACAAGTGACAGCGACATCGAGGAGCCAGTTGTTGTGCGCACATGGTGTGAGCTGGAGAGCCTGGACCTCCGCCACCCAGGTTTCCTTTCACTGGGGTACCTGGGCAGAAGCGCAACTGCGACCACAACCCGCTGGCCTACCTGGAGCTCTTCCTGACCGAGGATGTCATCCAGCGGATTATAGAGGAGACCAACCGCTATGCAGCGCAGCAGCAGGGTGCTCCTTTCAGCAGGTTGTCCAGGAGCAGGAGGTGGGAACCTGTCACCAGGGATGACATCTGGTTGTTCCTGAGCCTCATCTTCCTCTAGGGACTGGTTGGTAAGCTGCTGCAGAAGTGGTACTGGTCCACCAACCGGATGATTGCCACTCCGTTCTTCGGTTGTGTGATGCTGGAGTACCGCTTCAGCCTCATCATGAAGTTCTTGCACTTCGGCAACAACGAGGACTTTGATGAGGCCACCCATCCTGCACCCAAGCTGAAGAAGATCTGGGACATCTACCAGATGATGGTAGGCAATTTCCGGAATGCCTACACACCAGATCGAGACGTCACAGTCGACAAAAGTTTCATGGCCTTCAAGGGAAGACTCAGCTGGGTGCAGTTCATCGCATCAAAAAGGGCCCGCTTTGGGATCAAGTCCTTCATGCTTTGTGAGTCCAAGTCCATCTGGAACTCTATCGTGTACACGGGCAAAGGCACAAAGTTTGGTCCCCAGTTCTGTGAGTATGGGTTGGCTACCTCATCTGTGCTCACTCTCATTGAGCCGTTGCTGGATCAGGGGTACTGTCTTACAACGGACAACTTTTATACCTCCCCTGAACTTTGTAACTACCTGATACAGCACAAGACGGATTCATACGGCACAATAAGACCCAACCGGCGCCAACTTCCACCGGCCTTTTCTGCCAGGCGTTTGAAAAAGGGAGAAATTGTTGCCAGGCACAAGGGGAAAATGATGGCCATGCGGTGGAAGGACAAGCGGGACGTGTGCATCCTCAGCACCGTGCACAACGCTGCTACCGTGCACACCACCACCAGAGGTAGCAGGGAGGTGGACAAGCCACAAGCTATAGTGGACTACAACCACACCATGGGAGGTGTGGACAGGGCTGATGCTGCCATGACCTTTTATCCGGCTGTCCGGAAGCAGCAAAAAAAATACTATAAGAAAAATTTTAGGCACCTCCTGGAACAGTGCATGTGGAATGCCTATGTGCTGTTCAAACAAAACAGTGAAAGGCCTGTTGCACACCATGACTTCATTTGGCAGTTGTGCGAAAACATTTACCTGAAGCACCCCCCACCGGAGTCCAGTAGAGTGGGGCACAGAGCCTCATATGTTTTAAATCTGGAGAGACTGACTGGACGCCACTTTCCTGAATTTTTGCCCCCGACCGCACAAAAGCTGCAACCTACAAAAAGGTGTGCGGTCTGCTGCTCCAAAAAAGGCCCTGAAGGTAAAAAAGTGCGTAAGGAGAAATTGTCCGGACTGTGGCGTTGCACTTTGTGCTATACCTTGTTTCAAAATTTATCATACGAAGGAGGTATTTTGAGTTATACCATGCATTTGTTTTTCTGCCTCCATTTATTTTTGCCTTTATTTTCAGCATATCACTGCATTTATTTATTTGTATTACTTATTATTTATTACTGCATTGATTTAAAGCTATTTCTGTTTGTCATTAATACATTTTATTTTATTTTTGACAAGAATTTGTGTTTGCCGCTTTTATTATACTCATATTGTATACTAAACTCTTGCTTGACTCATTTTGGTAAGTTACAGGAAAAAGGTTATGCAAATTAAGTGTACCAATTTGTGCACGGAAATCCTGGGGAAATAGAATGCCAGGGTGGTTAATCGCCGGCAATTTTCAAAATAGCCCTAAAAGCGCTTGTGCAATGATTCCCTATGAGAGTGTTCACATCTGAGTGCTTTGATCCCAATCTGCTCACTAAACAGCTGCATGTACCATTGATTGATTGACATCAGGAAGTGAACAAACAGAACCGCAAAAGTGCTTAGAAAAGCGTTTTATACAAAATTAAAGTGCGCAGGTGAGTGCCGGGAGGGGGGGGGGGGGGGGGGGATTGTGCAAAAAATCAAAAACCGCTGGCCTCAGCAATTTCGATTTTAGATGTGAACAAAGCCTTAGCGGCATGGGCGTCCGCACATATGGCAAAACCGGGCATCTGCCCGAGCCTGGCCGCCCGCTGCCCCCCCCTGGCCGCGTGCCCGTGCAGCCAGCAGGAGGGGAACACGCAGAGAAGAGAGAGAGCGCTATGGGCACAGTGGGGAAGGGCGGACGTCTCCCCCCCCTTCCCTCACCTTAGGGGTCTCTCTCTCCCTCGCTGTCCCCTCCGGAATGAAGTGTGCAGCGGCTGGCAGCGGTGGGCGGAACTTACCTCCTCTCGCTCCTGCGCCGGAAGTTCTGGTGCCGCACTCTGGTCTGGATCAGGCCAGAGTAGCGGCTAATCCATCCGGCGCGTGCGACGAGAGGAGGTAAGTTCCGCCCACCGCTGCCAGCCGCTGCACACTTCATTCCGGACTCCGGAGGGGAGAGCGAGAGAGGGAGGGAGAGCCCCCTAAGGTGAGTGCCCATAGCTCTCCCTCTTCTCTCCGCTGCTCCCCTCCTCCTGCACACATGGCCACTTTTTCTGGGGACATATCCCCCTGGCTACATATACCGGGACATATACCCCTGCCTACATATACTGGGACATATACCCCTGCCTACATATACTGTCTGGGACATATACCCCTGCCTACATATACTGTCTGGGACATATACCCCTGCCTACATATACTGTCTGGGACATATACCCCTGCCTACATATACTGGGACATATACCCCTGCCTACATATACCCCTGCCTACATATACTGTCTGGGACATATACCCCTGCCTACATATACTGTCTGGGACATATACCCCTGCCTACATATACTGGGACATATACCCCTGCCTACATATACTGTCTGGGACATATACCCCTGCCTACATATACTGTCTGGGACATATACCCCTGCCTACATATACTGTCTGGGACATATACCCCTGCCTACATATACTGTCTGGGACATATACCCCTGCCTACATATACTGTCTGGGACATATACCCCTGCCTACATATACCCCTGCCTACATATACTGTCTGGGACATATACCCCTGCCTACATATACTGGGACATATACCCCCTGCCTACATATACTGTCTGGGACATATACCCCTGCCTACATATACTGTCTGGGACATATACCCCTGCCTACATATACTGTCTGGGACATATACCCCTGCCTACATATACTGGGACATATACCCCTGCCTACATATACCCCTGCCTACATATACTGTCTGGGACATATACCCCTGCCTACATATACTGTCTGGGACATATACCCCTGCCTACATATACTGGGACATATACCCCTGCCTACATATACTGTCTGGGACATATACCCCTGCCTACATATACTGTCTGGGACATATACCCCTGCCTACATATACTGTCTGGGACATATACCCCTGCCTACATATACTGTCTGGGACATATACCCCTGCCTACATATACTGTCTGGGACATATACCCCTGCCTACATATACCCCTGCCTACATATACTGTCTGGGACATATACCCCTGCCTACATATACTGGGACATATACCCCCTGCCTACATATACTGGGACATATACCCGTGCCTACATATACTGGGCACATATACCCCTGGCTACCTGTTCTGGGGACATCTCTACCCCTGGCTACCAGTTCTGGGGACATCTATACCGCTGGCCACCTATTCTGGGGACACCTATAGACCTGGGGCTACCTATTTTTGGGGAACCACTGCTGTCAGATTGAGTGTATTTTGGGGAACTGCTGCCAGGTGAGAGGTGTCTACATATTAAGGGGGCATTCTGCCTATTTATGTGAAAAGCTGTCTATTTATGTGCCTCATGACTGCTGAATTTGTCTTGTTGCGGGCCTCATGGTTACTGACTTTGTCTTGTTGGGGGCCTCATGATTTGTTGGGGGCCTCAAGATTGCTGAATTTGTCTTGTTGGGGGCCTCATGATTGCTGAATTTGTCTTGTTGGGGGCCTCATGATTGCTGAATTTGTCTTGTTGGGGGCCTCATGATTGCTGAGTTGGTCATGTTGGGGGCCTCATGATTGCTGAATTTGTCTTGATGGGGGGGGCCTCATGATTGCTGAATTTGTCTTGTTGGGGGTCACATGATTGCTAACTGCGAGACTATGGAAAAAGCTGAATCATCATCATATGAGACAATAGCATTAAACCTACTTTTTCTGCTTTTTAAAACAGAAAATGAAACTGGGAGGTTCTAAAAAAAATGAATAATTTTTTTCAGGAGTACGATGGATGAAATTGTTTATCTTCACAGTTTATTTTCAACTTAATTTTCCATAATGTTCATGTATGAGTTAAAACGTTTGTATTTAGTTTAAATTGCTGTTGGCACTTTGTGATAGTAAAGTGACTTTGCAGTTTGGACACTCGACCTCCAAAAGGTTCGCCACCATTGTCCTAATCTAATGTCCCACCATTGCTTAGTTCATGTAAACTTGTCTCCACCCACGACCACACCCACATTCTGGTTCATGACCACACCCATTTTTCGGCGCGGCGCGCTACGCGCGCCGCATGACGTAGCTCCATTTTTTGGCGCGCTACGCGCGCCACACAACACCAGCCCAAATTTTTAACTCCCCACTTTTTGCCCCCCCCTGGAAAATTTTCTGCGGACGCCCATGCTTAGCGGTCATGCATGCTGAGACACTTGGTTTTGGGCCTTGCAATATCTGATAATGCAAAGGTCCCTGCACGTACTGTCACTTTAAATGTATCAAGAGGCTCTAATTGCAACCACTTTGGGCTCTATTCATAAAACATTTGTGGTAAAAAAAATCTTGGAGGGAAAACACTGCATCGGTATTTTACACTTTTGTGTGCTAATTCATATAAATGTTTACACTTGCGATAATAGGTCGGGGAATTCCCGCACTAAACTGGCTGTGAGTTGTTACATTTGCTGGCTGAGTTGATACATTTTCTCCTTCAGAGACACCCTTAGGGCTCTTTCACATCAGACAACGCGAACAGGAGCCGTTCTCCTGCACGCGTTGTCTGCCTGCGGCGTGTCGTCGGGTATCTGCGGTGCGACGCACTCAGCGGCAGTAGCTGGTAATTAAACCCGACGGAAAACGCCGGCTCGTGGGTGCATTGGAGGAAAAACTGCGCCCGGGTGCGTCGGAACCGCAACGCATCGAAACGCAGTGTCGAGTGTGAAAGGTAAAATGAAAGTCTATGGACTTTCATCTTACCTTGGTTAACACAAATGGCTTCCGTTTGCGTTAACGCACAAAGTCTGCCCTAATGTGAAAGAGCCCTTAGTATAAAGGAGGCAGCCCCAGCATCCCTTTACATGTGCATTTTCTGCCTCTCTTTCTCCTGAATCTGCACTGAATCTGTCTATTAATCTTCCTAATCAATCTATTTAATTGCTGCAGCTTGGAAGAACTTCAATAAATGTTACACATGCAGGCTTTCTGATGTGAAATGTATCTGAAAACAGGTACCCAAGGGGATAAAAAACCACAGCCTTGGTATTACGGAATGCCTTGTCTGCTCTCCTCTCACTGCAGCTGCCTGGGAGGCCTTTCTCATTCACTTGCTGTTATCTTGACTGTTACCCCTGGCTTATCGCCTTATCTAAACAGCTGGGTTTCTCCACACACATTCCACCTGCTCTAATCTTTATGAATTAACCTTCAATGACATGTGTTGTGATAATCTCCGCACAAGGCGGTAATTTCCCCGCACTGCTCACGAATTGTATCTTTTCATGCGGAAACAGCTTTTAAGAATGAACACATTGCTAAATAGGTCGGAAAAGTCAGCTGTTTGCAGCGGTAAGCATGCGGGAATGTTTTATGAATAGAGCCCTTTGTCTTTGTCAGAGTGCACTTAGCGGCCATGCATGCTGAGACACTTGGTTTTGGGCCTTGCAATATCTCATAATGCAAAAGTCCCTGCACGTGCTGTCACTTTAAATGTATCAGATGGCTCTGGACTGGAACACAATTACGAGAGTGGACGAATTTCCATGTTAAACACAAAATTCTAATTTGTTCCCGTTACGGAAATGATCATAATTATGAAAAACGAGCGGTATGAAAACATTTTGTGTAAATGCGAAATTTCGCATACCAAATGAAATACTGCATGATTCCTTAAAATCCAGAATGAAATATTGCATGAAGTAAAAATCTTCGTGAATTCTCTTTCAGTTTTTTGGTAAGTTAGCAAACTATTACAATATGTGTGAAAATCTTAGTGAATGTTAGAGATGATCGTAATCTGCTTATTACGATTACACAAAATGTTACGGCAATTTTTCCTGTCATAGGTAATTACGATTGGACATTCAACTGATTTCCTGTAATGCATTTCGTTATTTTGCTTAATTTCACTTAATTTTTGTGTAATTTTTACATAATTTTGTGCTGACTTTAGAGGTTTATAGTAAAGCCCTGTACATGCTATCACCAAAATTGGAACGCATGTAGCAATTTTTCAAAAAAAGTTGCAGTTTTTGAGAAAATTAATTTGTAAAAATACAAAGAAAAGATGGTTTTTAAACTCAGAAAAAATGAAAAAAAATCATTTTTCTCTTGCATTTTTAAAATTGTTAGCACAAAATTACTTGAAAATTAAATAAAATTGCGAAATTACGGTTCCTGATTACATTTACAAATGAAATTAATTACGATTTTAACTGAAAATATGCATTACAATTTTGCATCATGATTGCGGATTGCGATGCAAAATTACGATTATGCAAAATTTGTTCTCATCACTAGTGATTTGGGGAAAAAGGTCCATAACACCAAAGCCCATATTCAATTAACTTTTTCTTCAAAATTTTCCCCTAGGAGATCATTTTTCATCTTCTCATTAAAATACCTTTTCAGTACTTTGAAACTGAAAAAAGTATCAAAAAGTTGGTGAAAAAGTACGATCAAAATTATTTTGAGTATTTTCTTGCTTGTTGGTTTAAAAAGCATTTTACTGACACGGTGTAAAAATGTAACAGGAAAAACTCAAGAGAAAAAGTTTATTGCACATAAGGTTGTAAAGATATAAAAGGTAGAAAACCAAGAGCCCAATATAGTGTAGTATGTATTGGAGAATGGAGGAAGTGATGTTAAACGTAAGTAATATACTTACAAACCAGGGTGCCAAGCAAATTTGGGACTCATGCTGTGTATCACTCCTGTTGTTTATTGCCTAAGGAAGCGGGATCTTGCCTGCTAAATGCGTTGCAACTTGTCTTAGGAGTATATGAATAAATTGTTTATTACTTTAATCGACAGTACTTATGTCTGTTTTGGGTTGGCTGGTCCACCACCGCATCCCAAACGTTTTAAACGTTTTTAGTGACTTTTATCCTACTGGCGCCTCTGTACATCTCTGCATATTGCAAATGAGCCATTATTTTGACAAGGTGTAAAAATATCAACTAAGAGAAAACTCAGAAGAAAAAAGTAATTGCATATGGGCCCAAATGGGGCATTTTACCAACCCTTAATTTTTTTTACTGAACGTGTCTTAGTGAATTGAAGCTATGTTCCCTTGCCCTAGTACCTGCAGTGTTCAAATCCTGAGCATCCTTATTCTGTTCAAAATGAAGACTGACTTCCAGTAGAGTTGTTTGATTTGGAAAATATATTTTCATTTTAAACAACTGTGAAACTGAAAACACTATTATAAACACAATAATAGTTTTTAAAATATATTTAAAAGGAATAAACGACTGGATGAATGGTTGCCATCCATAACTATGCAGTAACATCCCCTGTACAAATAATTGATTGATGCTCTTACCATCAAGAAGATTGACATGAGATTGACATAAGTGCATGTTTTGTGAACTAAATAATGGTTTATCTAACACTTTAACACAGTAAATTATGCTCAAGCTTTTAGCAGTATTGATTATTGCTCCCAGTAATTGGCCTATTAAAAACGATGAATACCTTTGTAGTGCTTTCAAGGGGGATTGTTTTAAACATTTGCAAATGCACTTTTGAGCATACAGATATTGATTTGCATCTACTGCATGTAATTGTTTGTTTAACTGCATTTGTGTGATAAATACTGTTCTATGTTTCAATCCACTATTAAATAGGATGACAAAGACAGCAGTATTGATTAGGATTCGGGTAATCTAAATGAATAATGGATAGGGGAGTATGGTGCAGGTGTCTGTAATAATGTAATGCCATTTTTTTGCTGTCAAAGTATTATCCTTCTTCGGTGGTCATACAGAATACAATAAAAAGATTACATTTCACAAATAAAACTGATCAGTTGTACAGAAAAAATCATAAGGGTTTTGTTTTTAATTTAAGGTTGAATTTTCCCTTTTATCGTTATAAGTAGACTGGATTTTACCGATCAATTTTAATGAAAATTGAATGGTGTGGGATATATTTTCTATGTCTTGATTGATATATCCAAACCATTTTTTTCAAGTTTTCAATCATTCTTCCTTCCGATTTTTCCCATTTACATTCAATCAGAAAAACTGATAGTAATTCTCAAATAAAAAAAAATTAAAAAAAAATATATTGTGTATGGCCACCTTTAGTGATTTAGTAAAATATATTGAGGTACACTACTTACCGGGTGGTCCAAATCTAGATCTGGATCAAACTTTGTAACCAAGTGGTGACACTTGTTCAGCTCTGCAATTTTCGTAGGAAACCAATGAACTGTCAAGACAAGAAAGGTATTGTTATAGCCATTCATAATAACTGGACAATCTTTATGTAATATTAGACGGAAGTGCTAAAAATCAGTTCAGGTTTATAGAGCCTTATACAAGCCTATCTTTTTGTATATAGAGATGGCCCGAACGGTTCGCCAGCGAACGGTTCCCGGCGAACTTCCGTGGTTCGCATTCACGGAGAACTGCAAACTTTTCCTGAAGTTCGATTTGCCCCCATAGTGCATCATTAGGGTCAACTTTGACCCTCTACATCACAGTCAGCAGGCACATTGTAGCCAATCAGGCTACACTCCCTCCTGGAGCCCCCCCTCCCCCTTATAAAAGGCAGGCAGCATCAGGATTTTGGCCCTTCCGGATCCACCCTCCACCAATGCCTGGACCGGCAGGTAGCCTTAAGTGTGGATGTAGACACTGTGAGCAGCGATGAACCCTTGGACTACTGGGTGCGCAGGCTTGACCTGTGGCCAGAGCTGTCACAATTTGCCATCCAACTTCTGTCTTGCCCTGCCTCAAGCGTCCTGTCAGAAAGGACCTTCAGTGCAGCTGGAGGCATTGTCACTAAGAAGAGAAGTCGCCTAAGTCACAAAAGTGTTCAGTACCTCACCTTTATCAAAATTAATGAGGCATGGATCCCGGAAGGGCTACTGCCCGCTTGAAGACTAAGTCAGTCACCATACACTATCTCTGCCTGCACGCCGTGTGACTGCCTGCCCCAAGACTAAGTCGCTCCCCACACAGCACCTCTGCCCACAGGCCACTTGACTGCCTTCTCCGCCACCACCAACAGGGTCCAGGACTCCAAGTGGATTCTTGAATTTTTAAGGCAGCTGCTATACTACTTTTTCTGGTGTGTGTACATGCTTGCCTAATTTTCCTGGCTGCACTGCAGCTGCAGCAACAAAACAAAAGGCACGTACATGTGCAAATTCCCCTTCGTGATCAGTACCTTGCCGCGGTGAAGGGGCTTGCATATCACAATGAAACAATGACCGACGGCGATATGAGTGTCTCGGGGGGGGGGGGGGGGGGGTTACACCCACGATAATAAGGTTGTTGCTTCATTGTGGACAGACCAAATTTGATAAGCTGGACAGTCACTGTTTTTCTATCATTGAGCTACCACAGCCTGGCGACCATATGGGCTTGAAAACCACCACAGCCTGCACTCTTGCCATGGTGCACACCAGTCCAGCATGGCCGTCACTACACAAACAGCTGTTTGTGGTGCGTTACACAGTGAGTTTGGTATGTCAGTGTGAAGCAGTACTCTAATTACACTCCCTGATTGATGTATACACATGCAAGATGTTTTAAAGCACTTTAGGCCTGCAATTTAGCATTCAATGTGATTTCTGCCCTTAAAACGCTGCTTTGCATCAAATCCAGATTTTTCCCCGGGACTTTTGGTGTCTATCCCACTCATCCATGCAAAAACTCAGATGTTAGACCCCTTGAAACATCTTTTCCATCGCTTTTGTGGCCAGCATAAGTGTTTCTAGTTTTCAAAGTTCGCCTCCCCATTGAAGTCTATTGCGGTTCGCGAAAGTTCGCGCAAACCGAACTTTTACGGCCGTTCGTGTTTGCGGTCCGCGAACCAAAAATCGGAGGTTCGGGCTATCTTTTTTTGTATATGGTTTAAAGAGAACCTGAACTGAAAATTAATTGTCAAAATAAACATAAACATGTCATACTTTCCTCCTTTGTAGTCTACTCATCAATTTCTTTCTACTCTCCTGCATCCTGTTTATCCACTGTGATCAATGCATTTCTCCATCCTCTATTTTGAAAATGGCCATTACCCCATAACACCTTCCTGGTCTGTTAAACTGTTAAACTGTAATATCGCCCACTTGAGCCATAGGGAAACATGGGCATTACCTTGCACATGCAGTTGTAACTGACTGTGCTGATATATAACTGACAGCAACTGGTATGTTTCAGTTCTGACAAAATATTGTCAGAACTGGAAGGGATCACTGTAAGAAGAAAATGGTGAGCTTCTGAGAGGAACTGACGGTGAGGTTAGTATGTAATATGCATTTGCAGCTACATCATGTGTTTATTTTAAATCATTTTACTCGCATCAGGTTCCCTTTAGGGAGCCTATATATAAAGTTGTGTGAAAGATGTGAAATTTACTTTATCCCACTCTTTCATTGGTCAGTGAGGTCACATAATGTGCAACATCATGTGACCCAACATTCAGCATTTAATGCCAGCAGCGACAATGGGACATTACTGTACATTGCAGCATTGTTTTACTTTGCAAAATGTATTTGGTCTTTTTAAAAATAAATAACTAAACCCCATATTTGTGATTTGTAATGGTGCAGGATAAAGACATGTTCCACTCCTTGCCCATTTGTGTTGTGCTAATGGTGTGAGCCTGAGGTTGGATATTGATTGCTCCCTGAAAAATGGTTTATGCACGCTGTGTGAGCTCCCTGTACAAAAAGTTATATACAGTGGCCCATATGCAAGTCACTTTTTCTCCTGAGTTTTCTCCTAGGTTTTATTTCCGCGCACCCACAGCATCTTTGAATTTGGCTCCAAAGCTCCCCATTGGTGTATTAACAGACCAATGGCGATTCTTCTGATTCCCATTGGTCTTTTAATAGACCAATGGGGAGCATTGGAGCCAAATTTAAAGATGTTTTGGCTCTAGCTACACTTAGTATAGCTAGAGCTCTGTCCTCCATGGCTCCCGCTCTTCTCCCCACCCACTGCACCTGTCGCCCCCACCCACACTTGCACCCTGGAGCACCCATAGCACCCTGTTATCAGGGTGCTATGGGTGCTCCAGGGGGGAGAAGGAAATTTGGGCGCATGAGGCAGGTGGACAAAAAGGGTGCCGCCATTCACTCCCATAATAAATATTGTTTAATGGGCGCCCAACAGGAAAAAAGGGCGCCGGAGAAAAATAACGTTTTAAAAGCGGCGCCCGGAGACTTTTAATGTTTTATAACTGCTTCTCATGATTACCCATTATTTAATGATTTATAATTTTTTAAAGATTATTTTTAAACGAAAAACAGTACAATATTTTTTTTAAAACATTACTTTTAACACGAAAAACTGTACAATTTTTTTTTAAAAAACATTTTTAAACGAAAAACCGCACCATATTTTTTTTAAAAACGTTATTAATGCTTATCACAGGGGGGTCTTAGGTTTAGGCATCACAAGGAGGGTCTTAGGTTTAGGCACCACCAGGGGGGTCTTAGGTTTAGGCACCGCCAGGGGGGTCTTAGGTTTAGACACCACCAGGGGGGTCTTAGGTTTAAGCACCACCAGGGGGGGTCTTAGGTTTAGGCACCAACAGGGGGGTCTTAGGTTTAGGCACCAACAGGGGGGGTCTAGGGGTTAGGGATAGGTACAGGGAGGGTTTTGTGTGAGAGTAGGGTTAGGTATAGCTTTAGTAAAATTCTTATTAATGTTTTATAAAACGTTATTATAAATTTCACTTTTTAAACAGGGAAGATTAACGTTTTTAAAATTGCCGATTTCATACACATTTAATGATTTATAACTTTATAAAACATTATTTTTAAACGAAATATAGCACAAATTTTTTTTAAACGTTATTCATGATTATGGTTTAAACCCCTGCGCCCTTTTTTCCCGGCGCCCTTTTTTAACGTACGCGCTCCAGGGTGCATGCGTGGGTGAGTTCAATAGGTACGGTGGGCGGGAGGAGAGCGAAATGCCATGCAGGAGGGACAGATGGAGCTCTAGCTACACTAAGTATAGCTAGAGCTGCGCGGGGAGCGGCGGTGTGTGGTGGCAGGTGCGTGAAGATCGCAACATTAGAGGATAATGGCGTGGGACATTTCCGAGTATATTGACGTGGAAACATTTTTTTTTAAAGTACAGGTAAGTATTTCTAGTAAATTAAGGCTTTGCCATGCCTTCCCATGGACCATGCGGGCTGGTATAGCACGCTCCGCATTCTGGCTATCCCAGCCTGCTTGGGGGACAAGGGGTTAAAGAGGCTTGGGAAGGGGGACCCCTCATTATTTTTTATTTTTAATTCCCACACTATGAACAAAAAAAAATTTAAAAAAATAAGTATAGTTGTCAGGGAACCTTACCACAGCCTTATTGCGGCTGTATAACGATCCCTTGCCAAAGCATTGCCACTTCTACGGGGTTTCCATGGGGTCCATTCCCACTGCGTACAGATCCCCTCGGAAACCCCGACATGAAATTCATTGCTCTTTCTTTTGATACAAGTAAATTTACACTACCGTTAGGTTGCTACATTATCTGTCATTTACAGCATTTAAATGTATACTTTTTTCCTATAGTAACTTATAAGGGTCCCCCATTATATGCATCCCCCTTATGTGTTCATGTCTTGGATATAAGGGTCAACCCCTTATGTGTTCCTGTCCCGGATATAATGGTCCCCCCCCCCCCCTTATGTGTTTCTTGTCCTGGATATAAAGGGCCCCTCTTATATCCCCCCTTATGTGTTTCATGTCTTGGATGCTTGGATGTAAGGGGTCCCTCCTTATATCCATCCCCCTTATGTGTTTCATGTCCCAGATATAAGGAGGGAGTGTTTCATGTCCCAGATATAGGGAGGGAGTGTTTCATGTCCCAGATATAAGGAGGGAGTGTTTCATGTCCCAGATATAAGGAGGGAGTGTTTCATGTCCCAGATATAAGGAGGGAGTGTTTCATGTCCCAGATATAAGGAGAGAGTGTTTCATGTCCCAGATATAAGAAGGGAGTGTTTCATGTCCCAGATATAAGGAGAGAGTGTTTCATGTCCCAGATATAAGGAGGGAGTGTTTCATGTCCCAGATATAAGAAGGGAGTGTTTCATGTCCCAGATATAAGGAGGGAGTGTTTCATGTCCCAGATATAAGGAGGGAGTGTTTCATGTCCCAGATATAAGGAGGGAGTGTTTCATGTCCCAGATATAAGAAGGGAGTGTTTCATGTCCCAGATATAAGGAGGGAGTGTTTCATGTCCCAGATATAAGGAGGGAGTGTTTCATGTCCCAGATATAAGAAGGGAGTGTTTCATGTCCCAGATATAAGGAGGGAGTGTTTCATGTCCCAGATATAAGGAGGGAGTGTTTCATGTCCCAGATATAAGGAGGGAGTGTTTCATGTCCCAGATATAAGGAGGGAGTGTTTCATGTCCCAGATATAAGGAGGGAGTGTTTCATGTCCCAGATATAAGGAGAGAGTGTTTCATGTCCCAGATATAAGGAGGGAGTGTTTCATGTCCCAGATATAAGGAGGGAGTGTTTCATGTCCCAGATATAAGGAGGGAGTGTTTCATGTCCCAGATATAAGGAGAGAGTGTTTCATGTCCCAGATATAAGGAGGGAGTGTTTCATGTCCCAGATATAAGGAGAGAGTGTTTCATGTCCCAGATATAAGGAGAGAGTGTTTCATGTCCCAGATATAAGGAGGGAGTGTTTCATGTCCCAGATATAAGGAGGGAGTGTTTCATGTCCCAGATATAAGGAGGGAGTGTTTCATGTCCCAGATATAAGGAGGGAGTGTTTCATGTCCCAGATATAAGGAGGGAGTGTTTCATGTCCCAGATATAAGGAGAGAGTGTTTCATGTCCCAGATATAAGGAGGGAGTGTTTCATGTCCCAGATATAAGGAGGGAGTGTTTCATGTCCCAGATATAAGGAGGGAGTGTTTCATGTCCCAGATATAAGGAGGGAGTGTTTCATGTCCCAGATATAAGGAGGGAGTGTTTCATGTCCCAGATATAAGGAGGGAGTGTTTCATGTCCCAGATATAAGGAGGCAGTGTTTCATGTCCCAGATATAAGGAGGGAGTGTTTCATGTCCCAGATATAAGGAGGGAGTGTTTCATGTCCCAGATATAAGGAGGGAGTGTTTCATGTCCCAGATATAAGGAGAGAGTGTTTCATGTCCCAGATATAAGGAGGGAGTGTTTCAATGCCCCGGATGTAATTGTCCCCCCTTAAATCCATCCCCCTTATGTGTTTTATTCTCCGGATATAAGGTGGAGTCTTTCATGCCTGAGATATAATGGTCCCCCTTTATATCCCCCCTATGTATTTCATGTCCTGGATATAAGGGTCCCCCTTTATATCCAACCTCCTTATGTGTTTCATATCCTAGATATAAGGGGGGAGTGTTTCATGCTCCAGATATTAGGGTTCCCCCTTATGTGTTTCATGCCCCGGATTTAAGGGTCCCTCCTTATATCGCCCTTTATGTGTTTCATGTCCCAGATATAAGGGTCCCCCCTTATATCTGTCCCCCTTATGTGTTTTATTCCCCAGATATAAGGGTCCCCCCTTTTATCCCCCTTATGTGTTTCATGCCCCGGATATAAGTTTCAAGCCCCGGAGATAGGGGTCCACCCTTATATTCCCATTATGTGATTTATGTCCCAGATAGAAGGGTCCCTTCTTATGTGTTCATGTCCCGGATATAAGGGTCCCCCTTATATCTCTTCCCCTTATGTGTTCATGCCCCGGATATAAGGTTCCCCCCTTATATCCCCATTATGTGTTTCATGTCCTGGATATAAGGGTCCCCCCTTATAATCCCCCTTATGTGTTCATGTCCCGAATATAAGGGTCCCCTCTTATAATCCCCCTTATGTGTTCATGTCCCAGATATAAGGGTCCCCCAATGTAACATAGACATCTGCTGGCCCTCCAAGCCTGTACTCCAACCTTTATTGTTGCTAAGTTCTTCTCTCTGGATGACAGAAGTCCACTTAGTTAGGGCTAAAATACTTGTAGAAGTCTCATCTGGGTTTGGTGTCTTAAGCCTCATCTACACGTGTAGATGAGGCGGCGATCCGGCGGCTCGATTAGCCGCCGGATCGCCTCTTCCACGTCCCCGCGTCCCCACTCGCCGCGCGTGCGTCGGATTCGATTCCCCGCTCGTCCCCGCCGGAACCGCTTATCTTCCGCTCGATTCCCTGCCATTGTCCCCTCGCGGGGAGCGAGCAGGGAATCAGCGGTGGGGAGATCCATCCTGTCGGATCTTATCAATCGAGCCGCATTAGCGGCTCGATTGATAAGGAACATCGCCGCCGCATCTACGCGTGTAGATGCGGCTTAAGACTGATCTGAGATATGGATGCCTTTTCAGTGTCTTGACCAATGTGTGTTGAGGTGTTTACGGATCCTAGAGTGGTTGGTACAATATTTAGTCATGAAACTCAATTTGGATGATCTGTCCTCTTGATTTGTAGATTATTTTGGTAAATAGTTCCTCTCAATTCAAGTTTTTGGCCCATTTATGTGCAGCCTTAATTAGTTTGGTTGGAAATTTTCTCTGGTTAACCTTTATCTGGAAGCTCGAATTTTCCTGGATCAGTTCTGTTTTGCCAAACAGGATGTTTTCCTTCCAGGCTTTGTAGTGGATATAGGAGTTGGCATGTACAGGTTTAAAAAAAAGTTTATTGTTTTGGTGGCTCCTACTTTAAAATGAAAATATGTAAAAATGTTTTTGTTATGTTTTACTCAGCCATTTATTGTATTTATTCACTATGCATTCACTATGCTCATATTGTATGATGTATTTTATCATATGTATTATAAACAGTATATGTTTTGTATTTCTTATATGTTTAGCATTTATTGTGTATTGAGTTCTGAGTAGACATCCATCTTTCTAGGCACTTAAAGACAAACCGTAACTAAGAATTGAACTTTATCCCAATCAGTAGCTGATACTCCGTTTCCCATGAGAAATCTTTTCCTTTTCTCAAACAGATTATCAGGGGGCTCTGTATGGCTGATATTGTGGTGAAACCCCTCCCACGGTGTGATGTCAGAACCAGGGTACTGACGTCACACTGTAGGAGCTTTGTTGCATTGTGGGAAATAACAGCTGTTTACAGCTGTTTCCAACTGCCAAAAAAGCAAGCAGCTTTTCCTTCCACTGACATCACCTGCCAGCAGTAAAAATTGCACCATGTGATAAATGTCAGAATGTATATCAGGGAGAGGAAAGATTTTTCAATGGACAAACACTGACTAAATCATTTATACATAATTATTGTAAAAATGAAGCACTTTTTTATCACAGTATTTTCACTGGAGTGCCTCTTTAAATTACCTGAGGAAGTTAATGTTAAGCTCACAAAATGTGTTTCTTTTTGTGCAACAAATTTTCTGAGAACACAAGCTTAGACTTCCTTTTTAGGTAAGTCAATACTTTTACCTTTATGTCACTGTATTGATTTTATTGACTTTCTATTGGGTGCATCCTACCCCACTGTTCACTAAAGTCTCAGTTGTTACCTCATCCAAACAACCTTAATTCTGATATTAGAAATCAATGGCTCACAATCTTATCACTACCATAGTCTTCTGTCTATATCATGTAGTGTATGTATCGTAGTCTAGGGCCAATTTAGGGGGAAGCCAATTACAGTATCTTATCTCTATGTTTTTGGGATGTGGGAGGAAACTGGAGTGCCAAGAGGAAATCCACACAGACACAGGGAGAACAAACAAACTCCTTGCAGATAGTGCCCTGGTTGGGTTTCGAACCAGTGACCCAGCGCTTCAACGCGAGAGCACTAACCACTACGCCACCATACTGCCTGTCTTGATACAAGTTATACTCAGTTATTCTAGTTATCAGGATTAGGATTCACACTGATTATATCCCCCTTGTTGTGCCCAGATGACCAGGTGTGAAATTAAACTTTTTTGTGAAGGATTCGTACTTGGCATGATAAAATTTAGTACAGATGCTTAACCACTTAAGGACCAGGGGTGTTTTGTTAGATCTGTGCTGCGTGGGCTCTGCAGCCCGCAGCAGAGATCGTGAATACAGCAGGGCGATCAGACTTCCCCCCCCTTTTTTCCCCACTAGGGGGATGACCTGCTGGGGGGGTCCGATCGCCGCCGCTCTGTGTGGCCAAGCAGGGGGGGGGCTCCTCAACCCCCCCCTCCGCAGCATTTTCCGCCCTCCCTACCTCTTCCGCCCTCTCGCTCTGGCTGGGAAGTGCGCAGGACGGATATCCGTCCTGCGCATTGTAGGATAGGCTGCAGCCTATCAACTGATGGCGATCCCCGGCCAATCAGAGGCCGGGGATCGCCGATCTGCCCTACGGCGCTGCTGCAGCGCCGTATGATGTAAACAGCGGGGATTTCTTCGTGTTTACATTTTGCCGGCGAGCCGCGATCGGCGGCTCTCCGGCTGTTCACGGAGACACCCTCCGTGAACTGACATGGAAAGGCTGCTCGATCGAGCGGCCGTTTCCATGGTAACCCACTTAAGACCTGCTGACGCCTATGGGCATTAGCTGGTCGTTAAGTGGTTAATTATTGGTCCAGAAAATGATTAGTTATTGTTTCCAGTGACATATTAGGAGCAATATCAGTACTGAAACTTGGCTATTTGGCAGCCTGTTCTGGTTTCTGGAGAGCGGTGCGGTAGGAGAAGCAAAGGGTGCTTCTGGGACTTCAATAGATTTTCACTGAAGATGACCATGAAGGACCATCTTGCGTGACAAGCCTATCATATGTATGTAATGTAAGGCTGAGTGTATAAGAACACTTATGGGAAAAACTCTTGCCAGTGTAACCAACCAGAGATCTAAAAAAAGCCTGGATTTTGAGATAATGTACCCTTTTGTTGTCAAGCATGAAAAAGGGAGGCATACCTTTCATCTCTTTGGTAGTCCTGACATCCTCTGACACCCTTCTGATAGAGCTCATTAGTGTATTGAGGTCTGAGCGATGAACCTCACACCGTACAAAGTATTCCAGATCTGCAGCAGCTCCTGATGCCTTCTTTCCAGATCGTGTTTCAAGGTGCTGAATTCTGGCTTCAAAGGTCTAGAATATAGAGATAAATATATTCAAATGGAAGCTCTAAAATATCACAGCAGAATGTTGGCTTACTGTGTGTTCCGAAGTCAGAAAAAACTACACCTGTTCTTTCAATGCTCTGGGAGGAGAATTCTGCTTAACTAAACAGCTTAGACTAAACATCACTGGGGTAAAGGGAGGAGGGGGGGAGGGTTACATACCAATACACTGCTATACATAGATATATGAAGTATTTCTGATGTTGAAACCAGAATAATTAAACTAAAACTAAAATAATTTACTACATTCTTCTATAGTACTTTCTAGAGTATTTAACAAGCAAGGGCCAGACAGGTTAAACAGAGGACATTGCGTAATTTCTTTACATACGGTATGTAGGAGTTTATTCAAAGGGCAATTCATTTTATCTCTTGGATTTTCTAACATGAAGAGACAGAAGTCGGCACAAGGAGGTCATGGGTATCCAGGTAGCACTGCAATTCATTTTGGCAGAAAACAATATTGCCACTGCAGCTAGCATTGACACAAAGGTGCTGCTTGTAGTACAGTTCTTCCGTGACCCAGAGGCGGCCTTAGAGTATGTAAGGCCTCGGGCGAGTGTCATATGCGGGTCCTAGAGCCATAAGTGTAGGTCATGTACCATACCACCATGCTCACAGGCTTTTCCACTTCTAATGCAGTACGCCTTATTATTGTTTAAAAACAATTATGTTTGTTAAAGGCCACTAAGCCAACCAATAAACTGGAGATGGGTACTAAGCTGGCTGGGGAGCTAGGAATGTGTACTAGGCTAGCTGGGGCACTGCGGATGGGTACCAGGCTGGCTAGGGAGCTATGGATAATTAGAGGCTGGCGGGGAGCTTGGGGTAGATACAGGCTGGCTGGGAAGCTAGGGGTGTGTACCAGACTGGCTGGGGATGGGTGCTAGGCTGAATGGGGGAGCTCCCCATGCCTATCCTGCACCAGCACCAGGGGACAGGGTGAAATGTGTTTTGTCTTTTGGCCTGATTTTGCTGGCTGACTCTGATTCTGTTGGTGGTATTGTAAGTCTTTACCTGTTTAGCAAATTCCAAAATATGATGCTAGTGAGTCCTGTGAGAGGTTGATTGCTGCCTACTCGCAGTGGTTGGCGCTGGGTCGGCCCATGGCCGGGAGTGCTATGTACATGACCTAAATCATGATGTCAATGCGCAGGATGCTCTCTTGTACTGTGGGCATGCAATCAAGGATGCCTGTGCCGCTGGGTCAGCACCTGAGCATGAGCCGACCAGGAAGAATGGGGCTCTCAGTGCAAGCACAGTGGGCATGACTGTGGGGCCCCCTTCAGGTACGGGGCCTGGAGAGATTACCCCACTTGCACCAACCCCCCCCCCCCCCCCCCATCAATTACTGATGGGCTGTTGAAACTTGAAAAATAAATTTCGGAAGGAAATTTCTATTTGACATTTTGCCAAACTGAGAGTTTTTGATAAAAGGAAGCATTGCTGGGAGAAAAGAGGAACGTATTGCTTGTTTTCCTCTACTTTTGGTGCTTTCCTTATAGTCCCCAACTACTGTGTAAAAATAATTAATCTCCCATTGAGCCTGTTGAGCCAATTTTTGACATACACTTGGCCTGTCTTTGTGTGAAGTGCTGACCAGATGTTTTTGTACCATTTTCAATTAAAAATCCCCAGACAATTCACCCTTAAAGGACTCTAGTGCGCCTGCGGGGGTACTCGTGCCTGCGCATCCACGTCATCTAGTGCGTACTGCGCCTGCGCACTACTACTGCGCAGCGCAGTACACGCTAGATGATGTGGATGCCGACGTGTCGTCGATCTATACCATTTTTTTTTACATTTATAAAATCTGACCAATCTATCACACACGTGAGGGTCAAAAAATTGACAGTCTTATCTAATGTCACTCACATTTTCTGAAAAATTGTTTCAATTTTTCTGAATAACAAATTTCTTTCATTGAAAAATGAGAACAATTTATATTTTTATTGTATTGTTTGGGCCATTTTAAGATCTAAATCCTAACCAATTTTCTATTATAATGAAGGGGGAAAAACACTTTTATAAACTAAAATATTTCCAGTTTCAAGAAAACTTTTCCTCATTTACAAAATCTTCAGAAAAACAAAACAACAGATGCCCATACATCTAGTGCAGGGCCGGTTTAAGGCACACGTGGGCCCTGGGGCAAAGGTAACCTGGGGCCCCACCACCAAAGTTAGCCCCAGGGGCTCCAATCTGGCCACCACACATCCTCCCCGATCATAACAGTTGTGATCCATTTGAAGTGCTGCGTAGGGGATGCAGAGGCAACTCAAGTCCGCACTACATCCCACAATCCCTTGCATCGCCTACAGCTCATAACACTTGACACATCTTAGCCAATGAGCGGTCACCTGGTATGAGCAGTCGGCGATTCAAGGGATTGTGGGGGAAGTAGTGCGGACGCATGTGGCCTACACAGCGCTGCAATGCCATTCAGCCAGACTCATATTGCAGGGGCCTAGGAAGCAGTCCGTGGGGGGAATCACCTGGAATTCTGGCAGCATTAGAGGGGCCTGGCAGCTGTCAGGGGCCCTGGGGCAATTGCCCCCTTTTTGTTAATGGAAACACCAGCCTTGATCTAGCGATGTATGGACAGATGAACCAAGAGACAGATCTCTCTCTCTAACCAGATCTGATTATCTGTTGGCTGCCCACACACTGCAGGCCGATTCCTGATCAATTTCAGCATGAACTCTTTCGGGAATCAGTTTCTGAAGTCGCATCTGCCACCTCACCACCTCAGTCGCTGCCCCAAAATGTAAATGTGCCCCCCGCGCCAGTGCATTAAAATACCTTACCTATCTGCTGTTACTACTAGTTACAAAGGTGCCCATAAATCTCTGTCTTTCTCATTGGCACCCCATGGGACTACCAGCATATAGCATGTGGTGCTATACACAGCAGCCATGTGGGGTGCCGATTTAGAGGATGTACGGGCACCTTTATCAAGACAAGACAAGACAAATAACATTTATATAGCGCTTTTCTCCTTGCGGACTCAAAGCGCCGGAGCAGAGCAGCAGCCACTAGGGCGCGCTCTATAGGCAGTAGCAGTGTAAGGGAGACTTGCCAAAGGTCTCCTACTGAATTAGTGCTGGCTTACTGAACAGGCAGAGCCGAGATTCAAACCCTGGTCTCCTGTGTCAGAGGCAGAGCCCTTAACCATTACACCATCAGCCAACTGCTGTCACTAGTGGTGACAGTGGACAGGTAAAGTTCTTTTATTCACATGCATATTTGGGAGGGCACGACCGGAGGTTCTGTCGCTCTATTGTCATGCACATGATTGACCATGCAGGCCAGGGTTTTCCAGCACGTCCAATCACTACATTCAAACCAATTTTGTCCCAATTGTATTCAATAGTAATAAATATCAAATTGGATGTTGAATCGGCCACAAAATCGTCAGATGTATAGCCACCTTAAAGGCAACCTAAAGTGAACTTTAAAAAAACTTCTACCAGCTCGCTGCAGCTGCCCTGTGTCCGCGCCGGGACAAAACGATCCTCCGGTCCTCCGCAGCCACTAAGTTTTATTTTTGCCACTGAACCTCCGTGGCCCTGGCCACGTGCATCCTTGATCACACTCCTCACGCCGGGTGCGCCCTGTGCATTTGCAGAACGATTACATTTTGTACAGTGCATACACAAGATGCTCCCGACGACAGGAGCGTGATCGAGGATGCGCATGGCTAGGGCCATGGAGGCACAATGGCCATCCACATGGCAGAGTCGTCAAAAACAAAACTCAGTGGCTGTCGGGGCCCGGAGAATAATATGTGTTTCGGCGCAGGGCAGCTGCAGGGGGCTGGAAGAAGCCACAGGTAAGTGGAACTCTCTTTTTAAAGATCGGTTTAGGTTCTCTTTAAGTCCTAGGAGTAGGACTATAGATATAATTGTTTAGATTCTGATAAGGATATATTATTGGATTATCAACAGTATTACTTAAACTACAGTATAGTAAAGCAACCATAAGCTTTCACGGTCTGTAATGTGAGTTGATGATCTGTATGGTATTGTGATTTTCTGTATTCATTCTGTGTTCCTCTCAGTTCTAAGCTGCATTACCTGATGGTGGTGTATGATATATTTCTGAACATTTTCTTCAGTAAAGAGTTTTAACTTGTTATAACGGGTGCTTACCTGCAGGTTCTGAGTGGCTCACTCAATCCTGACTTAGACGGGAAGTGACTACAGTGTGACCCTCACTGATAAGAAATTCCAACTATAAAACACTTTCCTAGCAGAAAATGGCTTCTGAGAGCAAGAAAGAGGTAAAAATGGTAATTTCTTATCAGTGAGGGTCACACTGTAGTCACTTCCTGTCAGGACTAAGTTAGCCACTTACATACCTGATATTTAACTCTTTCAGGCAGAGAAAGAAAAAAAGGAACACAGCATAGTTATTTGTGTGCTAGGCACTGTACATACCCATATCTATCTCATCATGTCCCATGTCACTTCGGGTATCCTTTAAGGAAGCCCCAGGTAAGTAATCCTACTAATCCTCTGCTTATAATAGACCCTGAAGAAGCATGTGCAGCAGATCAGGTGTTTCTGACAATATTGTCAGAACTGATAAGATTAGCTGCATGCTCGTTTCTGGTGTAATTCATACACTACTGCAGCCAAATAGATCAGCAGGGCTGCCAGGCAACTAGTATTGTTGAAAAGGAAATAAATATTGCAGCATCCATATCACTCTCACCTGAGGTTTACTTAAAAACTGTATAACAATATAGATCTCACAAGAATCATTGGTCACTACTCACTGGAAATGGTATGTCTAAATATCTACTAACCTCTTCTTAAAAATCAAGTATGCATATTTTTTAGGCTTTGTAAAAATAAGAAGAATAAGTATAGGTACACAATTCTATGCATGTTTTTTTGAGGATCGGCCAAGTCATTTGTCTTCCCACCCAACTACAGTATAAGCTAGCCGCTGCTCCAAGCCATGCTCAGTGTGCACACAAGGAGAGTGGCCAGGGCTTGCATTAAGCACTCTGACATTTTGTAAAGAGACTAACTTTAAAGAGGGATTTTAACAAAGGATTGAACTTCATCTCAGTCAGTAGCTGATACCCCCTTTCCCATGATAAATCTTTATATTTTCTCGAATAGATCATCAGAGGGGTCTGTATGACACATATTGTGGTGAAACCCCTCCCACAGTATGATGTCATGACTATGGTCCTGACAGTTTGTGGTTTGAGAACCTCGTTGCATTGTGGGAGAAAACACCTTGTTCCAAATGCCTAGCAAGCAATATTCCCCTCTGAGCATAAAACTCTCCGTAACAAACGTTCAGTACAGATCACCTGGCAGAACTGAAGATGTCACCACCAGTGATAAATGTCAGAATGTAAATCAGGGAGAGGAAAGATTTTACATGTTATTTTCACTACAGTTCCTCTTTAAGATTAATGCAAGATACGGGAATAGGGAAGTGTTAGGGTTATGCAAAGTTCATTGGCGAGATAGCCATTAGTGTATTGGAGGAGTACATTCATAATGGCGATGGTGATCTCTTTTCTATGGGGATGGAGGGGAGATATAACAAAACAAGAAGTACTACCACCTAATATGCATTATTATGTTATGGCTCTACATACCATATACCGCCCCACATACAGAGGCAGGGCTCTACATAACAAAGGGTTAATACAGCTGGGTGTACAGCATATGCTGGAGGCACTTCAGTGCTTCCCCTCCTGCTCTACTTGTAGGCAGGTATCTGCACATCAATGCATTACTGCTAATGTGACAGAGCTGATCACATTACCAGAACGAGGACAGCAACAGATAGCTGGCACATACACAGTGAAATTACATTACCGCTGTCTGTCTGCCTCTCCATCCCAGCCAGAGGGCACATCACAGAAGCATCTCACAGACAGTACAGAAGCTCTCACACTTGCGAGTATCACTAGACATGCACCGTGCCAGTTCACTCTCTATGTATGCATAGTGACAATAAGACAGTGTATCGCAACATTATTATGGCAGGCTCCCCTTTACAAATTCTTTTTTTTTGGCGGCCTTTTCACTTCCAATGCCTTGGGGTCACTGAAACATGGCTGACTCTTTCTGATGCAGTCTCACCTGCTGCCCTCTCTTATGGGGGATTCCACTTAAATCACACTCCTAGAAGTGGGAACAAACATGGAGGTAGTGTGGGCTTTCTTCCCTCTGATACATGCTCCATTAACCACTTGAGGACCGTGGGCTTTACCCCCGCTTAAGGACCAGGCACTTTTTTTCCATTCAGACCACTGCAGCTTTCACGGTTTATTGCTCGCTCATACAACCTACCACCTAAATGAATTTTGGCTCCTTTTCTTGTCACTAATAAAGTTTTTTTTTGGTGCTATTTGATTGCTGCTGCGATTTTTACTTTTTATTATATTCATCAAAAAAGACATGAATTTTGTCAAAAAAATGATTTTTTTAACTTTCTGTGCTGACATTTTTCAAAAAAAGTAAAATTTCTGTATACATGCAGCACGAAAAATGTGGACAAACATGTTTTTGATTAAAAAAAAACCCATTCAGCCTATATTTATTGTTTTGGGTAAAAGTTATAGCGTTTACAAACTATGGCGCAAAAAGTGAATTTTCCCATTTTAAAGCATCTCTGACTTTTCTGACCCCTGTCATGTTTCATGAGGGGCTAGAATTCCAGGATAGTATAAATACCCCCCAAATGACCCCATTTTGGAAAGAAGACATCCCAAAGTATTCACTGAGAGGCATAGTGAGTTCATAGAAGATATTATTTTTTGTCACAAGTTAGCGGAAAATGACAGTTTGTGACAAGAAAAAAAAAAAGTTTCCATTTCTGCTAACTTGTGACAAAAAAAAATGAAATCTGCCACGGACTCACCATGCCCCTCTCTGAATACCTTGAAGTGTCTACTTTCCAAAATGGGGTCATTTGTGGGGTGTGTTTACTGTCCTGGCATTTTGGGGAGTGCTAATTTGTAAGCACCCCTGTAAAGCCTAAAAGTGCTCATTGGACTTTGGGCCCCTTAGCGCAGTTAGGTTGCAAAAAAGTGCCACACATGTGGTATTGCCATACTCAGGAGAAGTAGTATAATGTGTTTTGGGGTGTATTTTTACACATACCCATGCTGGGTGGGAGAAATATCTCTGTAAATGACAATTGTTTGATTTTTTTTTTACACACAATTGTCCATTTACAGAGATATTTCTCCTACTCAGCATGGGTATGTGTAAAAATACACCTCAAAACACATTATACTACTTCTCCTGAGTACGGCGATACCACATGTGTGGCACTTTTTTGCACCCTAACTGCGCTAAGGGGGCCAAAGTCCAATGAATACCTTTAGGATTTCACAGGTCATTTTTGTTTCAAGACTACTCCTCACGGTTTAGGGCCCCTAAAATGCCAGGGCAGTATAGGAACCCCACTAATGACCCCATTTTAGAAAGAAGACACCCCAAGGTATTCCGTTAGGAGTATGGCGAGTTCATAGAATATTTTATTTTTTGTCGCAAGTTAGCGGAAATTGATTTTAATTGTTTGTTTTTTTCACAAAGTGTCATTTTCCGCTAATTTGTGACAAAAAATAAAATCTTCTATGAACTCACCATACTCCTAACGGAATACCTTGGGGTGTCTTCTTTCTAAAATGGGGTCATTAGTGGGGTTCCTATACTGCCCTGGCATTTTAGGGGCCCTAAACCGTGAGGAGTAGTCTTGAAACCAAATGTCGCAAAATGACCTGTGAAATCCTAAAGGTACTCATTGGACTTTGGGCCCCTTAGCGTACTTAGGGTGTAAAAAAGTGCCACACATGTGGTACCGCCGTACTCTAGAGAAGTAGTATAATGTGTTTTGGGGTGTATTTTTACACATACCCATGCTGGGTGGGAGAAATATCTTTGTAAATGACAATTGTTTGATTTTTTTTACACACAATTGTCCATTTACAAAGAGATTTTTCCCCCCAGCATGGGTATGTGTAAAAATACACCCCAAAACACATTATACTACTTTTCTTGAGTACGGCGGTACCACATGTGTGACACTTTTTTGCAGCCTAGGTGTGCTAAGGGGCCCAACGTCCTATTCACAGGTCATTTTGAGGCATTTGTTTTCTAGACCACTCCTCACGGTTTAGGGCCCCTAAAATGCCAGGGCAGTATAGGAACCCCACAAGTGACCCCATTTTAGAAAGAAGACACCCCAAGGTATTCCGTTAAGTGTATGGTGAGTTCATAGAAGATTTTATTTTTTGTCACAAAATAGTGAAAAATGACACTTTGTGAAAAAAAAACAATAAAAATCAATTTCCGCTAACTTTTGACAAAAAATAAAATCTTCATGAACTCGTCATACACCTAACAGAATACCTTGGGGTGTCTTTTTTTCTAAAATGAGGTCACTTGTGGGGTTCCTATACTGCCCTGGCATTTTACGGGCCCAAAACCGTGAGTAGTCTGGAAACCAAATGTCTCAAAATGACTGTTCAGGGGTATAAGCATCTGCAAATTTTGATGACAGGTGGTGTATGAGGGGGCGAATTTTGTGGAACTTTTAGATGACAAGTTGTATTGGGCCTGATCTGATGGATAGGAGTGCTAGGGGGGTGGCAGGAGGTGATTGATGGGTGTCTCAGGGGGTGGTTAGAGGGGAAAGTAGATGCAATCAATGCACTGGGGAGGTGATCGGAAGGGGGTTTGAGGGGGATCTGAGGGTTTGGCCGAGTGATCAGGAGCCCACACGGGGCAAATTAGGGCCTGATCTGATGGGTAGATGTGCTAGGGGGTGACAGGAGGTGATTGATGGGTGTCTCAAGGTGTGATTAGAGGGGGGAATAGATGCAAGCAATGCACTGGCGAGGTGTTCAGGGCTGGGGTCTGAGGGCGTTCTGAGGGTGTGGGCGGGTGATTGAGTGCCCTAGGGGCAGATAGGGGTCTAATCTGATAGGTAGCAGTGACAGGGGGTGATTAATGGGTAATTAGTGGGTGTTTAGGGTAGAGAACAGATGTAAACACTGCACTTGGGAGGTGATCTGACGTCGGATCTGCGGGCGATCTATTGGTGTGGGTGGGTGATCAGATTGCCCGCAAGGGGCAGGTTAGGGGCTGATTGATGGGTGGCAGTGACAGGGGGTGATTGATGGGTGGCAGTGACAGGGGGTGATTGATGGGTGATTGACAGGTGATTGACAGGTGATCAGTGGGTTATTACAGGGAAGAACAGATGTAAATATTGCACTGGCGAATTGATAAGGGGGGTCTGAGGGCAATCTGAGCGTGTAGGCGGGTGATTGGTTGCCCGCAAGGGGCAGATTAGGGTCTGATCTGATGGGTAACAGTGACAGGTGGTGATAGGGGGTGATTGATGGGTGATTGATGGGTAATTAGTGGGTGTTTAGGGTAGAGAACAGATGTAAACACTGCACTTGGGAGGTGATCGGACGTCGGATCTGCGGGTGATCTATTGGTGTGGGTGGGTGATCAGATTCGCCGCAAGGGGCAGGTTAGGGGCTGATTGATGAGTGGCAGTGACAGGGGGTGATTGATGGGTGGCATTGACAGGTGATTGACAGGTGATCAGGTGGGATAGATGCATACAGTACACAGGGGGGGGGGGGGTCTGGGGAGAATCTGGAGAATCTGAGGGGTGGGGGGTGATCAGGAGGGAGCAGGGGGCAGTTTAGGGAATAAAAAAAAATAACGTTGACAGATAGTGACAGGGAGTGATTGATGGGTGATTAGGGGGTGATTGGGTGCAAACAGTGGTCTGGGGGTGGGCAGGGGGGGGGTCTGAGGGGTGCTGTGGGCGATCAGGGGGCAGGGGGGGGGGAAATCAGTGTGCTTGGGTGCAGACTAGGGTGGCTGCAGCCTGCCCTGGTGGTCCCTCGGACACTGGGACCACCAGGGCAGGAGGCAGCCTGTATACATTACAAAGTGTATTATACAGTGTATTATACACTTTGTATGCGGCGATCCGGGTGCTAGTAACCCGCCGGCGCTTCCGAACGGCCGGCGGGTTACAGCGCGAGGTGGTCGGAGCCAGTCCCTGGCAGCCGATCACGTCACGAATGACGCGATCGCGCCGCCCATGCCCGTACAAGGACCACCGCCATTTGTACATACGGCGGTCCTTGCGGGGTCCACTTCCCGGCCGCCAATTGTATATACGGCGGTCGAGAAGTGGTTAAGCCACTCACTCCGATTCCTTCTATTTCTCTCCCATCCTTTGAAGTCTATGCAATCCGACTATACTCACCCTCCTGTGGCGTAGCTTAGGAGCTGTGGGCCCTGATGCAAGTTTTACAATGGGGCCCCCCAAGCACTCTATAGATAACAATTGATACAGCGCACCAAAACCTGCCAATGGCAAATGCAGTGTCAGAGGTACAAGAAGGGGATGGGGAATAGCTTGTTAAAGATTACCACTATTCAAAGTATCTATAGAAGTGATTATTATGAGCACAGGACCAATAGAGCGCTAATACTGTAGTTGAGGGCGGGCCCTTCGGGGCCCCTTTGGCCCAAGGGCCCCGATGAGGTCGCAACCTCTATTGCTACGCCCCTGTCTCCCTCTAATCTCCAAATCACAGCCCTCCAGGCCTTGCTTCTATTTTCTTAGAGCACTTCTCTGCATGGCTACTCCAATTCTTGTCCTCTGAACTCCCTACCATCATTATGGGTGACTTTAACATTCCTGTCGACACCAACAATTCTGTTGCCACCAAACTTCTGTCACTTACTTCCTCCTATGGACTGTATCAGTGGTCTGCTGCTCCAACTCACAATGATGGTCATACGCTCTACCTTATATTCACTCATCGCTGTACTATCACTGATTTTACTAATGCTACACTCCCACTCTCTGATCATAACTTACTAAACTTCTCTCTCTCCCCATCTCTTCCTACTACGCTGCCACAAGCACGCTCAAATATAAGCAGAAACTACCGCACTGTTGACAGACAATCGGTCTCCAATGGCACCACACTGTGCATGTGCATGACGTAATTTTTACATTATGCGCATGCGCACAGTGCTCCCAGACGTGGTTGAGTGCTGTAGGAAGAGCGCAGCCAGGCTAGCACCTGCGCACTGAAGCCCGACTCTGGTGACCTGGGAGAGGCTGCCGGGGGGACACAGGAGAACGGGGTGAGTGATGGCCATCAGGACAACTCAACATACATGCCGGGTACCCCCTGCCCGTTTCTTCTAAGCTTTTCAGCTCTGGTGTCCTTTATTGAATACTAGCTGGTTAGACATCTATTGACTTGGAGAAGCTGGATTACATGTAAATATATGTATCCTAGTATACCTTCAGTCACCTCATCTGAACTGATAAAAGGTGCTTGTAATTGTGATGCAATATTGTGTTGACTTGAAACATTTTTTTTACATTAAACATTGAAGGATGCCTAATCATAACAAAGCAACGTAAGGTAAGCACAGAGGTATTTTCATGCTGGATCGGATTCCCATACAACTATGTGTTTCCTCTCCCAACATTCCCCCTCAAATAGCACACCTTATCAAAGATATCACACCTTATCAAAGTTAACAAGCCTTATCAGAGTAGCATAACGAGCGCTACAAACTTATGCCTGCTAATTGGCAATGGCACTTGTCCTGCCCTGAGCCCCTGCGGGTTTGTATTGTTCTCAATGCTACTCTGATAAGGTGTGTTAACTTTGATAAGGTGTGATTCTTTGATAAGGTGTGCTATTTGTCATATCATGGTTTAGTGAATCAAGCCCTTTGTGTGTACCAAATAAGAGTCAGGTAAACTGGGGAATGATCATTTATCAACAAGAAAAGTAATAGTGATTTTAACTTTAGGATTGCCTGGTTAGCATCCTTATTACTTGTTTACCAGATAAAAATAAAGAATTGATTTTTTTTATTTTATGCCCAACAGTTACACTTTAACAAAGAAGGTAATTGCAATGCAGATCTCTTCCAGCACATTCAGATTAAGATCAAGACCATTAAACATTACTTTGGGAACATTTATTTTGGCTGTTGTAGGCCAAACATGCATCTAGAGAAGCTGGTTACACTTACATAACCTTATTTTTCATGTGTCCTTGACCTTACTTGCATATATCTCATTTAGCTTACTTTGGCTTTAATTATTACAAGGTAGTATGACTTTTAATGTGGCTTGAGACTGTGAAGACCAGCAAATGCTTTCTACTTTAAGGAAGCAATACTGCGCTTTAGAGCTTTTAAGGTGATTTTTTTTTTTTCAAATAAGGCCCCGTTCACACTTGCGTTTTGGCATGCAAACGGACTGGATCCGGATCGTATCAGGACCTGATCCGGATTGGAACCGTACGGTTCCGATCCGGATCCGATCCGTTTGCATCAGGACTGCTTCAGGCTGCCATCCGGATCCGTGGGGGGAAAAAAAAAAAATACCTTAAAATTTGTTGGGGTCTGCAGAAGGTGGTGCACCTGTAGAATCAGGTCCTCCGCTGTAGGCCTCACCTCCACCTCCGACATACTCCCAAAACAGCTCCAGCACGTGTGTCACTGCTGCTCCACTCCAGATATGCTGGACCCATGTGTCCTCATCCGAAATGGCCGCTATAAATCCTCATAGGAAGTGGGGTAGAACGTCCGGTGTTGTCTCCAGTGTGTTCTGTGCTTCCGTTTCCCATTGGTTTTCTATATCCGGATGGTGCAGTCAGGCTCCGGTCCGGGTGCGTGGGACGGATGAGCCGGACCAAAAAATAGCGCATGTTGGAAAAGTGCCCGGAGTCCGGATCCGGTCCGGCTCCGTACTGTACGGAACGAACGCGTGTGAACGTCCGCATAGCCTTTGCATTGCTATGCGGAACGTACGTTCCGTTTGTACAGTATACCGTCCGGATCCGATCAGGCGGATCCGGACAGGGAACGCTAATGTGAACCGAGCCTAACAAGTTTTTACATTCCTTTTAGCTTCATAGGTAGTCCTCCATGGTTTAAATTTGTACCCTATATTGCTAAACTCAAAAGTCATGAATACAGATCTATAGGTTCAGGGCTGGATTTACCATAAGGCAATGTAGGCACATGCCTACAGGTGCCAGATGATGGAGAGATGGCTCATTCCCCTCCCCGAGCACCTCCTTCCTTCTTTCCCTATGCAGAGTCCTGATGAGAGTGTAAATGATAAGTTACTCAGCCTGCTCTCGGCATTCCATTGACAAGATCTTCCTTCTGTTAGGGGCATCTGTAGCTACTTAATATTGAGGTTCCTCTTAGCTACCTAATTCTACTTAGTAGCTACATGTGACGGACAAGGGAAGTAAAGAAGTGACAGCTGGAACAGCCAGCATACTTACGGTGCAGTTTGGTGTGGGTTTGTAGGTTCATGGAGGGCGGAGTTTAAAGGACTTACGAGGCGAAATTAGGAAAAAAAGCGAATCACCTGCGCCCTCCGTGCCAATCCGCCGGGTCCCACGCTCATTAGCCCCCCGGGCCGGCTCCCACAATCCACGCTACGTAGCGTGGATCGGGGGGGGATGGCCCTAGAGCTGCGCAGCCGCACTCGCGGCTATGCGGACTGCGCAGCCGCGGCCAGAGCAAGCGGCCATTTTAGGAGAGGCAGGAGAGCCCGACCCGGGCCGTGGGGTCGGGAGCCGGCCCGGGGGGCTAATGAGCGAGGGGGCCCAGCGGATCGGCACGGAGGGCGCGGACGGCGTCCTCCATGCCTTAAAACATGAGGCAGGTGATTAACGTTTTTTCCTAATTTCGCCACGTAAGTCCCTTAAGGTGCCAGGACATCTGTGCCTATAGGCACCTGTGATGTAAATTCAGGCCTGCATAGGTTAACTAGCTACCCTTTGCTATTGAAGCAATTCTAACACTTGACAAAGCATTCTCAAAAGATAATGTGAATTTGATTGAGGCATCCTTTGTTTTTGTTTTTGATTTTTTTTTGTTTGTTTTTGTTTTTCCTCAACAAATCTGGAACATGCTAACAGGAAAATAATAATGTACCCAGAAAAAAATAAGATTTGGTCTTGGCTCACTTATGTCTGTCTCTTCAAAGACAGATCTTCCCTTGGACAAACTGGACAATTATTGCCTAGGCCCCGAGCTCCTTACGTGCCAATACGTCAGGAGCTGTGAAGTCAACAGCCATGACCAAGTTCAGAATGCCTGGGCCCCTGTGGTACTGTATACCCCATCTCAATACAAGAGCTCCAGTAGTTGTGTCTTGTGGTTATGTCTTTTTGCTAGTGTGCATGAAGGGGGCATTATGGCTGCACTTTTCTAAAGGAGGCATTACGGCTGCACTTGTTTATTGGGGACATGATAGACATGTTTTATATGAAAGTCATGGTGTACACATGATGGGCTTGATTCACAAAGCGGTGCTAACTGTTAGCACGCCTGTGAAAACCCCCTTAGCACGTCTAAACGAGCTTTTCGCGCGTAAAACTTTACGCCTGCAAAACTTTATGCGCGTAAAACTTTACGCGCGCACTGCACAGAGCGCAGGGCGCTCCGTGCAAAGTGCTCATTAAAGCCTATAGGACTTAGGGCGCGCATAGGACTTTGCGTGCGCAAAACTTTGCGTGCAGTACTTAGCGCGCGATCTGATTGAGAAAACCGGTGCTAACCTACTTAGCACCCTGGTTAGCGCGCCTAAAGACTTCATACGTCCTTCATCATAAGTAGGTTAGCACCGCTTTGTGAATCAAGCCCCTTGGATTTTAAATATGTGTTATAGTAGCATTAAACATTTTTGTAATAGCATTTAAAATTGGTATACTTCAGCATAATGTTGTCTTTTTATTTATCAGCTTAAAGTTTTGTTTATCAGTTTGCATTTATGCAGGCCATAGCATGTCATAGCACTACACCATCCATGGCCGAATTACCAACCAGGCAACAGAAGCAGTCGCTTGGGGCCCCCATTCAGAGTCAAAGGGGCCCCATCAGCACATAATCCAGCCCTCGCCATCCTGTCAAAGGACGCCGCCCGCTGCTGACTGTCTTCAGAGCAAGGCTCTCCTCCTGGGTCCCTCTCCTGCTACTGTGCGCTCTGCCGCTGCCAGCTCCTCCCTCCCTTCCCACAGAGAACCACAGCTGCAGCGGGCAGGAATGATAGCAGCAGATGACAAACGCCCACTCACCTATCCGTGATACAAGCGATAGAGGTCCCATCATCCGAAACCCATCTGTCTTCTCTATGGTGCAGCCACTTGCTCTGAACTTCCTGATTCTCAGATCAGAGAGGAAGTAGAAAGTAGTAATAGTAGTAGTAACAGAGCAGCGGCACTCTAGTGGAGAAAGATGGGCTCCGGATGACGGGACCTCTGTTGCTTGGATCGCAATAGGCAGGGCCGGTTCAAGTAACAATTGGGCCCTAGGGCAAAATTAGCCTGGGGGTCCCCCCAACAGACACCCCACGACCAAAAAGCATCATCGGAGGCCCTTTGTTGCAGCCAAATTTCCCTCCTGGGCCCCTGAGCTGGCTGCTGACCCTCCCCCAATCACCTCCTAACTTAACAGACTCTGCAGAGTCCCTGGGGAGCAACAGCTAAGATGGGGAGGGACACCTTGGGGGCCCCTACAGGCTCTGGGGCCCTGGGGCAATTAGCTCCGGCCCTGGCAATAGGTGAATGCGAGTCATCTGGTGCTGTCATTCTCTCCCACTGCGGCTGCCCTTCTCTGCAGGACTACCGTATTCATGGGGGTGGAGGCTGCATAGTGGATGTGGCTGTCTAGTTTGCGAGGAAATTGGTTGTTCGGTGGTTGTGGTTGGGGGGGGGGGGGGGGGGTTATGTAATTCTGTTATTGCCAGGCTGGAGATGCAGGGGGAAAGTGCTGCTGCTGTGATATCTGGCACCCTCTTTACAGGGGTGCCCCGAGCGACAACATCCCGGCCATTCATCTCTCCCTCTGCTTGTTGGCGCTGCTATTCTTTGCATTGTGCACCCACAGAGGAAAGTGGGCTGTTGCCCATAGCAACCAGTAGAGCGGCTGCCACAGTGTGTCGGCATGTTACTGTGCACACAGCAGCTGCATCTTCCCATTCTTATATGGGGGGGGGGGGGCAAATCAGTTACTTTGCTTAGGGCCCATTTAGCCTTAATCTGGCTCTGACACCATCAATACAGTCTTAAAATTTAAGAAGCACAATGTTCATTTTTTGAGAGGTCTATAGTACCAAAAAGCACCGCTGCTTATCATTATTATTACTGCAGTGTGGTGGCCCCAATTTTACTTTAGATTAGATTTTCTTAATTTTAAAATGTAACCAAAATACTAGTTTAACCACTTGCCGACCGCGCACTCATAACGCGCGTCGGCAAAGTGGCAGCTGCAGGACCAGCGACGCAGTATTGCGTCGCCGGCTGCAGGCTAATGAATCAGGAAGCAGCTGCTCGCGCGAGCGGCTGCTTCCTGTCAATTCACGGCGGGGGGGCTCCGTGAATAGCCTGCGGGCCGCCGATGGCGGCTCGCAGGCTAAATGTAAACACAAGCGGAAATAATCCGCTTTGTTTACATTGTACGGCGCTGCTGCGCATCAGCGCTGTAAGGCAGATCGGCGATCCCCGGCCAATCGACGGCCGGGGATCGCTGCCATGTGACATGGGACAGCCTGTCACTGGCTGCACAGGACGGATAGCATCCTGTGCAGCCCCGATCACTGGAGGGGTAGCAGGTAGGAGAGGGAGGGGGGAATTTCGCCGCGGAGGGGGGCTTTGAGGTGCCCCCCCCGCAACACCCACAGCATGCAGAAGCGATCAGACCCCCCCAGCACATCATCACCCTAGGGGGGAAAAAAGGGGGCGATCTGATCGCTCTGCATGCCAGCTGATCTGTGCTGGGGGCTGTAGAGCCCACCCAGCACAGATCTGAAAATACAGCGCTGGTCCTTAAGGGGGGGTAAAGGCTAGGTCCTCAATTGGTTAAAGAGAGTCTAAAGCCATTTAATTTACCTCTTTTTATAGCCCAGTTATCTTAAGCAGAACAAGGTATTTATTCCCGAAATCCTGGGGCAAAGTTTCATGACTTTCCAGGTCGTAGATTTTGCTGACTGGGGGAGACAGAGCTGTGCGCAGTAGCTCTGCCTCCAGTCCAGTCAATCTCTGCCAATCTCCGCCTTTCCCCACCCCACTCAGTGAAAGAAGACTGAGAGGGGCAGGGAGAGGCGGGGAGAGGCGGAGATCGCCAGAGACTGACTGGAGCAGAGGCAGAGCTACTGCGCACAGCTCTGCCTCTTCCAGGAAGAAAAATGTTGCGATCTCAGAATTTTGCCCCTAGGATTTTGGGAGGATAAATACCTTGTCCCACCGCGGTGATGCGGTGAATCAGCTTTGATCTTAATGCTTAAGATAAATGGGCAATAAAAAGAAAAAGTAAATTAAATGGCTTCAGACTCTCTTTAAATTAATGATGCTTGGACTTACAACTGTACAGACTTACTTATAAATTGGGCAGCACAATGGCATAGTAGTTAGCGGCTCTCATCTTGCAGAGCTGGGTCCCCATTTTGTATCCCAGCCAGCGCATGGAGTTTGTATGTTCCCCCCAGTGTCTGCATGCTTTTCCTTGGGCACTCCGGCTTCCACCCACATCCCAAAAACATACAGATAAGTTAATTGGCTTCCCCTTAAATTGGCCCTAGACTACGATACATACATTACACGATACATACATAGACAAACTATATGACTATGGTAGGGATTAGATTGTGAGCCCCTCTGAGGGACAGTTAGTGACAAGACAATACTCTGTACAGCACTGCAGAAGATGTTGGTGCTATATAAATACGAAATAATAATAATTATAAATGTGGAGATATAGCTTTTAAGCTTTAGCAACTTTGTCTCAGGATGACCGGATTCGGGCGATTTATGTTACACATACACAAGTCAAATATGCTAATATGCCAAGCCAACAGGCCCCTCCCAATTTAAAAATTGATCAGGTAGTGATTCCATCTGCTAATGTGGCAGCAGCGTTTAGATATGACTCAATGCAGGGGCCACTTCACCGCCCCTACCAAGTGTTAGCAAGTGTCCAATTGGTGATGATAGGCGATTGATTTACTGCCAGCCTCCTGTGCGGAAGAGGCCTAGTGCTAGGTGCACACGTTGAGATTTTCTGGCAGATTCACTGCCAGATGAATTCTCTCCAACAGGTCCGATCTGATTTCCGATCAATTTTCCCATCTATTTTCCATTCGCTTCCATGAAAATCGATCGGAAATCAGATCAGACATACTGGAAATAATCGATCTGGCAGCAAATCTGCCAGAAAATCTTATTGTGTGTACCTAGCATAAGTCTCAGTAGATTTTAGCAGGAATTTATTGAGCAGTAATCATATCACAAGCATTGTTCTTCTGGGTGCATTGCAACACTATGCAGACATTGACCCTGCCCACCTGACCTCACCACCCACCCACACAGAGATTTTCCAACATTTTTCATCTCGCTTTTAATTGATCAAAAATGAATTGGTCAGATATGTTGGGGTAATAGATGTCACTTTGACCAGTCTGGCCAGAAAAAAATATTATGTGTGTACCTACCACAAGATCTGATACACATGAGAAACCTCCTAAGGACTTCCATCTGCTGTATCTATGCTGATAACTAGGGACTAGGGGTGCTCGGATACCCCTTTTCAAAATCCGAATTGATCCGGATACCCAGATATCCGGATATGGATCGGATATCCAAATCTGAACGTTCAGATATCCGAATAGAATTGCATATCCGAACCCAGTATCCGAGATATCCGCCCAGATTCGGATATCCGGATAGAAAACCGGAAGTGGCCTTTAAATTGCTTTTAAAAGGTTTTTGTAGGGTAAATGAGGCATGTAGCATCACGTTTTATTAAATGGAAACACTAATTGAAGATGTGGGGACCTAAAATCCCCCCCCCCCCCCCCCCCCCCGAAAAAACATGGCTGTCAATTAACATCAGGTTCCAGACAGCGGTCGTGCAGCCCACATTGTTTCCAAAGTCCAACCACACAAATAGGACATGGCAGTTTTCAGCCCAGACACCTCCAAAAAATTACGCGGCAATTGTGTTTAGGGTTAAATATAGGTGGTATCAGCACAGCAGCAGTGGCCTGTAGCACCCTGGAGCAGCAAAGGCAGCAGGAGCAGGGCAATGCAGCAGCAGCAGGTGTAACGTCTGCCAGGAGCATGCTGGACGTGGCACTTGGCAGTGGCAGGTGGCACTTGGCACGTTGCACTTGGCACGTTGCACTTGGCATTTGGCACGTGTCATGTGACAGATGCCACATGCCGCGTGACACTCGTGACTAGAGATGTCCCGAACGGTTCGCCGGCGAACTTTGGGGGTTCGCGTTCACCTTCGCCTGGACCAAGCAAACTTTTGCGGAAGTTCGATTTGCCCCATAATGCTCTATTAAGCAAAACTTTGACCTTCTACATCACAGTCAGCAGGCCCATTGTTGCCAATCAGACTTCACTCACGCCTGGAGCCCCACCCACCCTTATACAAGTCAAGGTCCTTGAGCCTTTTGACTCACTCGTCTGCCTATACTAATTAATTAATGGACAGCTGCTACACACTCTGCTAAGGAAATTTTAATTAGCCTCTTGTATCCACCCTCCACCCTCCTACCCTTCTACCTACTCCCTCCTACCGGAGGGAAGAGGGTCTCATCTGCCAGGGAATTCCAGTATTTCAAAAACCAGCTTACATACCGTGACTGGGATTTGAACCCAGGTCTCAGTGTATGGTAGGTAACTAACATATCCATTATACCACCAACACTAGTAGCTGAAAGTAGCTGAAAGTAGCTTAGCATGTACCATTTATGCTCAATGCAAGAGAAAAATTAGACAAGACAAATAACATTTATATCACACTTTTCCCCATGGCAGACTCAAAGCACCAGAGCTGCAGCCACTAGGGCACGCTCTATAGGCAGTAGCAGTGTTAGGAAGACTTGCCTAAGGTCTCCTACTGAATAGGTGCTGGCTTACTGAGCAGACAGAGCCGAGATTCGATCCCTTGTCTCCTGTGTCAGAGGCAGAGCCCTTAACCATTACACCATCCAGCCACTGCTTACAGATATGTAGCCAAAAGATTTTTGCCTGGGACTTTTTATGTGTATATCATTGAATCATGTCTGCCTCCAGGTATTAGAGCCCTCGAAAACATGTTTTCTATCATTTTTCCAGCTGTCATAATTTTTTCTATTTTTCAAAGTTCGCCTCCCTATTGAAGTCTATTGCGGTCCGCAAACTTTTACGCAAACCGAACCTTTTGCGGAGGTTCGCGAACAGGGTTCACGAACCGAAAATCGGAGGTTCGTGACATCTCTACTCGTGACACGTGCCAAGTGCCACCTGCCACGTGCCACCTGCTATGTGCCAAGTGCCATGTGGCAAGTGCCAAGTGCTGTGTGCCAAGTGGCAAGTGCCATATGCCGAGTGACAGTCAGACAGCAGAGGAGAAGACACTAGTGCACACTAACTGTCACAGTGGCACTTAACAGCAGCACAGCAGTTCTGTAGTAAGCTAACACAGTAGTACTACTACTCTAACAACTAACTAGCACTAACTGCAGTACTACAGTACTACACAATAACACAGTAATCCTATTCCCTAACCTAACCTATACTGTAGCTAAGGCTAGCAGGCCAGCAGGCAGCAGCTGGCCTGGTCTGTGCACAGCACTCACACAGACACATAACAGCTGCCTGCAGCAGCCCTGCAGCACACACTCTGACTGTCACTGAATGAAATCAAGCTAGCTACCTAATAAACAATATAACAATAGTGTAGTGATAGATAGTGAAGGTGTTAATCACTGAACAGCTTTAGGTTTATCACTGTATACAGTACCTCCTAGGCCAGCAGCACTGGAGCATGTCTCTCAGAGAGCAGTGACAAGCAAGGACAATATTTCTCATTATGGCAGCCCTCCTTATTATACAGGGGGGCCTGGCCAGGGTTTCTTTCTGTGATTGGGTGCTAGGGCTTAGACTGGGAGCCCTCTGATTAGCTCAATGAGGTCAGGTGGGGCTGGCCAGGGTTCCCTTCTGTGATTGGTTACTAGGGCTTCTGCTGGGAGCCCTCTGATTGGCTCAATGAGGTCAGGTGGGGCTGGCCAGGGTTCCCTTCTGTGATTGGTTGCTAGGGCTTCTGCTGGGAGCCCTCTGATTGGCTCAATGACGTCATCTCCTTAGTTACAGTATTCGGATTCGGATATCCGCCGGATATCCATGGATATCCGGGTATGCGACCAAATATCTGCATAGTGCTATTCGGATTTGGGCCCAGGTATCCGGAATCTGAATCCAGTCGGATAGTGGAAAAAAGTTCGGATATCAGGGTAATCCGGATGAGCACCACTGTTAGGGATGGTGGAGTTGATTAAAAATTAGGCTAATTGTATGCAGCTTGACAATAGTCTAAGGGCCCTTTCACACCAGAGGACTTTTTCGGCGTTTTAACGCCACAGCCGAAGTTGGCGTTTTCTAAGGTAAAATGAAAGTCCATAGACTTTCATTTTACCTTTCACATATAACTCGGCGTTTTGGAGCGTTGCGTTTCAACGCTCCCAGGAGCTTTTTCAGGGCTGTTTCCAGCCGAAGTTGGCTGTTGGCGTTTCAATGATAGTCAATGGAAAACGCCAACTTCAGCGTTTTCAAAGCGTTTTCAAAGCGTTTTACAGCTGACTTGTTCACTTATTTTTATAGAAAAAAAAAAGGACGTTTTCATATGAGCTGTAAAATGCTTTGAAAACTCTATGTATTGGCGTTAGGCAAAAGGCTGACTTTCAGCCTTTTCTACCGCAACCTCTAGTGTGAAAGAGCCCTAATGAAATGAAGGCACCAAGGGATTTGATAGGTTAATTTCAAGTTGTAGTCATGCATACTTCTATGTAGTGAATGCTTTGCTGTATGCAAACCAACAAACTTGATTTGGCTAATATCTTTAATGACAAACTATACATAGTTTATTGCAAGCTTTGGAAACGTTGCATGCAAAGCATTACTCTCATAACATGCAATGCAACTTTTCAACCCTCTTGCGTTGTGATCCTATTTTTCTGGACACTCAAACCAACGTGCTTAGAGACAAAGTACCCTTAATTGGGGGTCAGAGAAAAATGGCGCATAGTGCAGATGTTTAAAAAAGGCGCCGCCTTGAACACATAGTCTTAACCTTATTTAGTAATATCAATGTTTAATTATGGCGCACAGACGAAAAACTAATTGAAAGGTTAAATTGGCAAGCAGCATATCGCTAATTATCATTTTACTGTCTTTAATGTTAATTAACCCACCGTCAGGAGGGTTTCTTCGGCTGCTGGCTCATTCACTGACACAATTTCCTCGTATGTGGTGGCTTCTCAAGTTTCAAAATAAGCAGCAGGAGGGAAGAGAGAGGAGTGGACGGGTGAAGAGCAGACACGTTAGCCCTGCCACCTCTGCCGTCTAGGAAAAGCAGATCCTGGGATGAGGATGGATGGTTGGCACAACGTTGGGATGATGGAGGAGAGTGCAGCAGCAGAAGCCGGAATGCCACGCAGGCAGCAGTGTGCTGGGTCACCCACACGGGATCGGCTGCCTGACCACTTCCAGCACCACTAGACAGCGGGCACTGCCAGCCAGCCACCAGCCTGGAGCATCCTGCACAGGGTAAGAAAGTACTTTCAGTGGCAGAGCCCTGGCATTTATATTTGTAGCCTCTGTCATCTGGCTGACAACGTTTTATAGCTAAATGTTAAATAATGTTTAATAACGTTTATAGCTTATTGTTAAATAACGATAAGCAGCAAAAAAAAACAGCTGCATCTCCGTGCGCCATTTTTCATATGCGCCATTTTTGACTGGACCCCTTAATTGAGGCTAGTGGACGATACTCAGCAAACAACTAGCTAAAATGAACTATTAACATTACTTGCACTGACTTAAAAAAGTCGACTTACATACTCAGAGTCAGATAAAAACCAGATCATCAAAAGACTGCTTTACAAAAAGTACAGTAACAAAATATTTTTTCAGTAGGGGAATGCCAACAATGAATTCATCTGTGGCAGTGTCATTATTAGGAAAACACTCCCTAACTCAATAAAACCTTCAAAGACCTTCCATTTTACCTTGGTCACTGTGACACAGGAGTAGCCATACCCCTGTAGGCAAGTCTGTACAATGACAGAAAACAGATGTGAGTCACCTTCTACTGCTTAACGGAATACTATTAGTATTCCTTTAAGGAAGAAAAGGACAAATTTTGTTTTAGACGTTTGAGTCCAGTATAGGTCTGTCTCTTCAGACCTATATCCAAACAAACCTATCCTATACATTATCTACACCTTGTGTACCACGTTCACATTCATCAACACACCCATTTTCATAGTAGAGACTAGAAAAAGAAGACCCTTAAAGAGGAACTTCAGCCTAAACAATACAAGACACAGATGATCCAAGACTGATGAGCAGATATCTATCATGTCCATCACAAATGACACCACAGGTGAAATGAGAACATTAGGAGGGTCACTGTGGATAGTACCCTGGTGTTGTGTTATCCTAGCTTAAATGTTTTTTATTTCTTGTTGTTGGCAGCTGAATGAACCAGATTGTACACCACAATAAAATGGCTGCTCTACAGACTTCAGAGATAAAATAAAACCCTTTAAAATGACAATAACAATATGATACTGCAGTGACGTTCTATATACTATTGCTGCCATACATACAATTAATTTTGTCATAATTTTTCAGTTCAGGTTTGCTTAAATGTATTACCGTTGTCCTAAAAGATCTAATGGTGCACTCTTCTAAATAACCTTTTGAATATGATTTACTGTCTAGCATTATAGGACAGGAGTTTAGTAAGAAATGTTTGGCATGTTCTTGGGGCAGTGGCGTAACTACAATTCATGCCTCCCCCCCGGGAAACTTTGATGGCTCCCCGTCCCAATGTTCCCTTGCCTCCCCTTCGTGCCTCTTACGGCCTTGGTGAGCATCTCATGAGGGTCTTAAAACAAGCATGGCCATTATGATCTTCACACCCATAACAAGAGTTGCCACGAAAATACCTGATCTGAAGTATAGTCCCCTGTATTGGTGGAAAGGACAGTTAGCAGATGGGGGGTGCCGTAGCTGCTCTGGGTTCCCCTGCAATCACAGAGGCTGCTCCCCTCTAGTTACGCCCCTGACTTTGGGGAAGGTCTTCAAGGGTCCCAGCAACAAGAGTTTAGTTGAGGAAACATCACCAGAATTCTATAAAGAGTATTCGCATACATTTGAAATCGGCGAGGAGACTTGGTCGCAAGATATATAGCTGGTATATGGCTGATTCTGCTTCTGCACAAGTCCGGGTCGTGTTAATTACTATTCCCCCTCCAGGCCGCCGTGGATAGTGGGGGAATGATATAATTTGGCTTCCAGCGATTGCTGGAGGCCAAGTTATTGTGTTTTTTAAGCTACTTTGGCTCCGTCTTCTGACGGCCCTAACGTTACTCACTGAGCGCCGCTTTAGATGTGATTCCTATTATAGTCTATGGTGGCGTTGGCTGCGCCCAAATCTAGCAGTGCTGAAAAGGACTGCTCCAAGAGTATTCCCAGACGCTGTGAAAATATCTGACTTCACACTATTCATTCTATGTAGACTCTGGGGTGTAACATAATCCCCAAGTGCAAATATTTCTGGGACGCCCAATATCGACACTGTATGTTGGCAGAATATTCTAAGCTCAATGTAGAGGGTATTTTTCTAGATTAGCTTTTACAAAACATTAGCAGAACTCCAAAACAGAATCATTTTAAATTAGTGGCAGTGAGATTATTAGGCATTTCTCACAGCGCTGCGTGATATGTTGGCGCTTTATAAATACAATAAATAAATAAAATAGTGTGAGCCTCAATTTGTGTCAGTTTAGCAACAAGATTAGCCCTGCATTGCTCTCCAACCAGTCTTTATTCCAAAACTTTCAGTGAGCAAAAAAAAAACCTGTGTTCTTAGTAGTTGTAACAGCTGCAGTACTGACAACAATCTAAAGACATTTGAAGCCATCCTGATTGTTAAGTAGAGAAGGCCTGAACGGTTCGCCGGAGAACTTGTTTATGCAAACTTAACTGGTTCGAGTTTTACGGTGAACCGTGAACACTTAGCGAGTTCGACCCAACCCTATACTACATCATTGAGCTAAACTTTGACCCTCTACATCACAGTCAGCAGACACATGGCAGTCAATCAGGCTGCACTCCCTCCTGGAGCCCGCGCCCTCCTCCTTATAAAAGGCAGCAGCGTTGGCCATGTTCTCACTCTGTGTGCTGCTGTATTAGTGAGAGAGGGGAGAGACATTGGAGAGATAGGGAAAGCGATAGTTAGGAGGTCTTTTAGCTTGCTCCTTGCTGATATTTGTTGATGAAAAGCACCCCATCAGCTCTTTTGAGAGCTAATGTTCTTCTGATGTGTTTTTTTTTGTGTGTGTGTGCCACTGACACTGCATATACAGCCCTGTCTGTCGCAGCTGGCCCTTGCTAATTGCTGTACTGTGCCAGGCCCAGCACATTCAGTGCATACCTTTCACTGCCTCTCTCACTATTGTTCTGTCATTGAGCTACCTCAGCCCGACCATATGGGCTTGAAAACCGCCATCGCCTGCACTCTCGCAATCATGCGCACCAATCTAGCATGGCCATCACTACACAAACAGCTGTTTGTGATGCGTTACACAGTGAGTTTGGTCTGTCAGTGTGAAGCAGTATACTAATTACACTAACTGCTGATCCATGTATACACATGCAAGATGTTTTCAAGCACTTTAGGCCTCCAATTTAGCAATGCAATGTGATTTCTGCCCTTTAGGGATTATAACCCTGCTGTGCGTCAAATCCGTAATTTTCCCTGGGACTTTTGGCATGTATCCCACTCCGCCATGCCCCCCTCTAGGTGTTAGACCCCTTGAAACATCTTTTCCATCACTTTTGTGGCCAGAAACAGTGTTTGTTGTTTTTCAAGTTTGCCTGGCATTAAAATCTATTGCGGTTCGCAAACTTTTTTGGAACTTCGAGTTCGAGGTTTGCGAACTGAAAATCGGAGGTTCGAGCCATTTCTACTGTTAGGAGGTGGAGTGGTTGCTTTGATTACTAGTGGCTGCTGGTCTGCAAGGTTCATTGGAGGCTGCAATAGCAGGTTTTGCCTCTGATGGGACTGGTGTGCTGACAAGGAAATCAATCTCCACCGCAAAGAAAGCTCTAGTAGTCTGTGTATTGGGTGTTGTCATCTACAAGTGCTGAGAATGTTTAACAGGAGTGCAATATACAGGGTAGAGACGGAGTCAGCAGGACCGGGCCGAGGCAGAGGCTAGAGAAACTCCAGACTCAGGGCGCAGTGTAGGAGGGGGCGCACAACTCACTTAGCTATCATTTCCCTATTGTGTTTAAAGCAGAGAGAATCAAGAAAAGGGGATACATGGCAGTGACCGCAAGCCAGATAACTAGATATTAAGGTGTTGGGGGCCCTGGGGCGCCTCTTAGTCTAATAGCAATCAATGTGTGATGGCTGGGGGGGGGGGGGGATGGAGGGGCACACTTTAGTGTCTCAGCCTTGGGTGCTGGAGGACCTTGTCCCGGCTCTGGAAATCAGCAGATAGCAGTAGACTCTAGCAACTGCTTCAGTGAAAGGGTTTGGGAAGTATACACTAGCAAATGACAACACGAGAGGATCAACAGTCTTAAATGGACCCTATAGTGAAAGTGATATGGAAGTGGCCACATTTATTTAATTTTTCAGCAATGTAAATTGTCTGTCTTTCTGGCTCTAATACTTTGAGCAACTGATCTAAAATGAGAATGCAAATCAGGTGTTCTGACTAAAGTTTGCACACCGTGGCCACATGCTTGTCTCAGGAATATGAACAGTGCCATTTCCTGCATATAACTAGCCTGTGTCCCTTTTTTTTCTTTTTCTTGTGCTTCAGGTATGCAAAAGTTTTATTTCCAGTTGGCTTACTCAGTCTATAGCATAAGTCTCACTGACGAACACGACGATTAAAGCGCAGCTTGAATTAGGCGCGTCTATTCTTGCAATGCATTTATCGGCTACATAACTCCTTGCAGGCGCGGACTGCATAATATGGGCGCAATGAAAATTAACAGTTATTAACTGCTATTGCTTTCGCATACAAATTTGTTTGTTATCGGTGTATCTTTTTATTTTCAAGTGAATTATTGCACCCTCTTTTTTTTGCTCCCCCTCCCATTCATGTCAGCGCCTGCATGTAAGTGTGTTTGCTATCGGCTTTGATTTTAATGGAGGGGAGAGCCCCGGGGAGGGCAGCCCGACCTCTCTACCTTCCTCCCCCCGGTCGCCCTCCGTGCTCCCCCCTCGGAGTGCAGAGTTAGCGCGCAGGGAAGCGATGTAAATAGCTACTCACCTACAATTGCCGCCGGTCTTCTCCTCTCTGCATAGCCGCTATACACACGCTGCTTCCTGTTAGGAAATCCTGTTAGGAAGTAGCGTGTGTAAAGCGGCTATGCAGAGAGGAGAAGACCGGGGGCGAGTGAGCGGCAATTGGAGGTGAGTAGCTATTTACAGCGCTTCCCTGCGAGCTAACTCTGCACTCCGAGGGGGGAGCACGGAGGGCGACTGGGGGGAGGAAGGTAGAGAGGTCGGGCTGCCCTCCCCGGGGCTCTCCCCTCCATTAAAATCAAAGCCGATAGCAAACACACTTACATGCAGGCGCTGACATGAATGGGAGGGGGAGCATAAAAAAAAGGGTGCAATAATTCACTTTAAAATAAAGAGATACACCGATAACAAACACATTTATATGTGAAAGCAATAGCAGTTCATACATATAGCTGCTATATAACAAGCACGATAATCACACCCAATTCAACAAGCGGCTATTTCAAATGTACGCCTCACTGATGGGATAACTAATTACAAAGCCATAAAAATCTTGCCTGTAGTAGGAGGACAGACACAATTGTTTGTTTCAGTTTATTTTCAGTTCAAGTTTGCTTTTCAAGGAAATAAAATGTCAGCCTCCAAATTCCTCTCACTTTAGGTGTTCTTTAACCACTTCACCACCAAGGGGCTTTCACAGACCACAGCAATTTTCACCTGACAGCATTCCTCCCTTTCATTTGCCAATAACTTTATCACTACCGATCATATCAAAATGATATATACCTTTTTGCGCCACAAATTAGGCTTTTTGGGGATAATATTTGTTTTTAGTATTCACTTTATTTTTTATTCATGTTTAAGGAAAAACCAGGGGAAAAAATACTCAATCTCTCCAATTCCATCCCCTACAGATTTAAAATAAATAATATTACTGTAAATAAACCCACACATTTTATTTGCCTATTTGTCCCGGTTATTACAACTTTTAAATGATGTCCCTAGTACAATGTATGGTGACAATATATTATTTTAATATTTTAATATTTTATTTATATTATTTAAAAGGTTTCTTTTTACTGCTTTTTGTTTTACTACTTGATCTATAATTTCAAGCCCCTATTTGCAAAAATAACAGTAATATACCCTCATGACATGCAAAAAGGCCCTAACATGACTACATATTTATTTATTTTAAAAAAAACTGTCTCTTTCTTTCTTTTTTTTTTTGCATTTTATTTTCGTAACAGTAGGGGGCAGAGGTGATTAAGTATTTTATTTTATTTTTTGTTATGAGATTTTTTTATTAACTTTTTTTTAAATAGAAATGCCAAACAGTGGCATTCCATTACATACAAATAAAATGAAGAACATTTCAATCCAGGCACGATACATTCTTGACATTATTTAGGTATACATAATCATATCTCAGGGAACAACAGTGTCTACATTATGCTTATTATCCCTATGACACATCACATAAGGGACAATGGGATTCATTCATTTTTAATTAATTTATATTGTGTAAAGTGTAATATTTAATTAGCATGTGCCTTCGTAAGGCAGTTGTCCCTACGTGGGTGTTGGCCTTTCCACGGCTCAATTTTTGGTGGCAGAGAGTACAGATGGCATTGCTCTGATCTTTGGCATACACACTAAAAAAATTCTACACCGCTGAGCCACCCTGGGGTGTGGGCACTATGGTGGCGTCAGCAACTGATGTGAAGGGCATGTTGGCTGGCTGTACATAGGTGGAGATACATGGCGCCGGACACTGCCACCAGCTGTTTCTGACAACGAGCTCCCCCTGCTTCTTTCAGCAACTCATCTCCTCCTACTCCTCTCTGACTCCCCCTCTGAACTGTCCCCTTGATCATCGTGTCTCTTAGAATCCCACATGGCATCCATGGCAGTATCATCATCATAATCATCCTCGAAAGCTTTGCTTGTATCAGACACCTCCAAAACTGCACCAACAGCAGGTACTTCATCATCTTCCTCCTCACACCTTACGTCCATAGTGTGGCCTAACTCAGACATATGAGGTGGTGTAACTTGCTTAGTGCCTTCATCTTGTTGTAACAATAATGGCTGTGAATAAGTGATTTCCCCACCAAGTAACTCCTGCGAAGTGTCAAATGTAGTGGATGTGGTAGCGCTGGTGGATGCGGAAGATGAGGTGTTCTGTGTTAAATAGTCAACCACGTCCTGACTCCTGTCAATCTTGGGAGTTGATGGGACGTGCCTTCTTCTGAGCACTGTACTTTGGGCCAGGGCAGCACAGAATCATGTCAGCACGACCTTGAACAGACCTGCCGGGTGGCCTGCCTCTGGGTCTGCCCCTGCCTCTGCCTCTACCTGCTTTGTCCATATCAGGGGGGGATGAAGTGAAAGGTATACAATGACTTGACTAATACAATGTGCAGTCACACAGTTGCAGTGAAAGGTAGCAGTGACTGGTATTACAATACAAAGACCCCCCCCCTTCCCTGGTGGTGCCTAACCCTTACCACCCCCCTGGTGGTGCCTAACCCTAAGACCCCCCCCCCCCCCCCGTGGTGCTCCAGGGTGCCTAACCCTAACCAATCCCCTGGTGTTGTGTAACCCTAACCACCACCCCCTGCACAAACACCCTTACAAACATAGAAGCGATAACATATTTGATAACGTAAAATCTTTACATACAAATGAAATAATATGACAAAAACCATAACGTTTCAAGTTTCTAAAATGATATCATATTTCAAAAACTTTAATGTTCTGATGTTGAAAATTATATTTATTGCACACCCATTTCTCTGCTTTGGGCGCCGTATTACTGATAAATGCATTAGGGTCTATGGCACCCAATTTTTCCAATAGCAGCTGGTGCCCTTTTTACCTGCTACCATCCAACTTTCTAGCCTCAGTATTTTCTGAAACACCCACCTGAAACTAGCATGCTACTAGTCCAGTCAGACTACAGTAAATGCATCTGATCTGCATGTTTGTGCAGGGTCTATAACTAAAAGTATTAGAGGCAGAGGGTCTGTATGCTAATATTGTGACATGTGACATATGTAGACAGAGTAGGTGGAGAAGAAAGAGGAGAGTGAGTGAGGTGAAGAGGTCATCATTGGGGGAAAGCAGATTGTTGTGCTGTGTGAGGAGACAGTGAGTGCGTAGGGGGAGGCAGGAGAGCAGCAGCAGGAGAGCAGCAGTGTTTCATTTGACTTGCACAGCAGAAGGGAGGACAGCACTGCTGTCCTGACTAGAGGACGACCGACTGGCTGAGGCAGCCAGTCAGCCACCCAGCCAGTGTGTTATTGTGTTGAGCTGCTGCTTGTCAAGTCTCAAGTTGTTGCATAAGCTCCCTTGCTGACTGAGAAAATTAAATGAAGCAGAGTAAATTGTTGGGTGCTGTGCGATCATTCCAAACCAGGGTGGGGGGCTGCACATCCTCACAAGTTTACCTCAGGCAGCAAAGCATCTAGAACTGGCACTGGGAAGGTGCAGCACATTGCTCATCTATGCGTAACAGTACGCTATCAATGTGGTTCTTACCTCAAATACTTTCAAGGTGCGGGATAGTGAGGATTGTTTGTTTCCTTTGAGAGAGAAGAGCAGGTTGACAATAGCTTTGCCATCTTTCTCTTCAAAAACGAGGGAGTCCGAGCATTCTCCTGCCTCTGCTGCAGCTGCCGCCGCCTCTCGTTCCTTCCGAGCATCTTCTATCAAACTCTGCCGTCTGCCCAGGAATCGGGGGGACTAGAAATGCAAAGAACACGGTCATTGCAAAAAACACACAAAGCAATTGTTATATACAAGTGTATTTTACACTACTGATATGGCCTGTGCTACTATGCTGCCTAGGCCACAGGCACCGGGAGCCAGCCAATGAGCTTCGTGGTCAATCAGTACCACGGCCATGATGAATCACTGCGGCCAATTACATCAGCCACAGCCAATGAACAGTGTGGCTATGTGAAGCCAGCCTGTGGCCAAATGTGGCTAATCAGAGTGGTGCAGGGCAGGAAAGGGCGTGTGTGGAAGAAGGTCTCACAGGCATACAGCGGACAGCTTGGAAACTATTATTATAGATAAGTTAGCAGTATTGTATCGTGTTAGCCATCAGTAAAAGCAAGAAGTTTTGAATCAGGATGATACCATTTATTGGCTAACGGGCAAAAAAAATGCTGCCTGTGCTTGCTCTTCAAACCTTGTATAAATTAGGAATTTCTTACTTGGTAATATATGAATGGTAACTTATCTATAAAAGAAGTTCTTGCTTTTATACATAAGTTATCATTCATATATCACCATGTAAAAAATACTAAATTATACAAGGTTAAAAGAGCAAGCACAGACAGCAAATACAATTAATCTGTAAATATGTAATGATGTCCAGGTAACATTGCAGCTGTGCAAAAGCAATGACTTGCATGTACTTAAAGAGGCACTATGGCGAAACATTTTAAAATTTAAAATATGTGCAAACATACAAATAAGAAGTACGTTTTTTCCAAAGTAAAATGAGCCATAAATTACTTTTCTCCTATGTTGATGTCACTTACAGTAGGTAGTAGAAATCTGACAGGTTTTGGACTAGTCAATCTCTTCATGGGGGATTCGCAGGGATTTATTTATTTACAAAAGCACTTAGTGAATGGCAGTTGTTCTGTCCAACTGCCAAAAAACTGTGTAGCGAGCAGGGAAGCCGGCCAGCAGCATTGTTTACATCCTTTTTAGGGAATATCTTTATAAAGAATAAACGCCTTGCTGAGAATCCCCTATGAAGAGATGGACTAATTCAAAAAACCGTGTCACTTCTGTCAGATTTCTACTACCTACTGTAAGTGACAGCAACATAGGAGAAAAGCAATGTATGGCTCATTTTACTCTGGAAAAAAAACGTACTTCTTATTTGTATAGGTTTGCACATATTTTACATTTTACAATTTTTCGCCATAGTGCCCCTTTAAAGAGGATATAGTTCAGACTATGTGGGAGTGAGCAGGCAGCTGTCCATCTCTAAGGAAAGCATTGGAATCTATGAATGGGAGTAGCAAGTTTTTGTTTTTTTCAAAAATGACACTTTGTAGAAAAGTTAATTCAAAACAATGTTCTATTCAATGCATAGCAATGGAACTTGAACTCTAAGGCCAAATGAAACATTTGCTCTTTTTTGCCGACTTCTGCACTATTTTAAACACCTCATCATGCATTGCTCTGTTTTTATTGGATTTTTTTAATTCCAAATTTACAACAAAAATGATGAGAAATGAAATCCTAGGTCCAATGTGAGCTGTGCCTGTGTCTTAACCACTTGCCGACCGCGCACTCATAACGCGCGTCGGCAAAGTGGCAGCTGCAGGGCTGGCTGCAGGCTAATTAATCAGGAAGCAGCTGCTTGCGCGAGCAGCTGCTTCCTGTCAATTCACGGCGGGGGGCTCCGTGAATAGCCTGCGGGTCGCCGATCGCGGCTCGCAGGCTAAATGTAAACACAAGCGGAAATAAGCCGCTTTGTTTACATTCGTACAACGCTGCTAACAGTAGCAGCGTTGTACCAGATCAGCGATCCCTGGCCGGGGATCGCTGTCACATGACAGGCAGGAGCCTGTTAGAGGCTGCACAGGACAGATCCGTTCCTGTGCAGCCTCTGATCTCCGGGGGGAAGGGAGGTAGGAGAGGGAGGGGGGAATGTCGCCGCGGAGGGGGGCTTTGAGGTGCCCCCCCCCGCAAACCTCAGGCAGGCAGGAGCGATCAGACCCCCCTTGCACATCATCCCCATAGGGGGGAAAAAAGGGGGCGATCTGGTCGCTCTGCCTGCTACCTGATCTGTGCTGGGGGCTGCAGAGCCCACCCAGCACAGATCACAGAATACAGCGCTGGTCCTTAAGGGGGGTAAAGCGTGGGTCCTCAAGTGGTTAAAGGACCATGATCTCAAAAAAATGTAACATTTAAAATACATGTAAACACATGCAAATAAGAAGTAAGTTTCTTCCAGAGAACAATTAGCCATAAATTAAGTTTTTCCTATGTTGCTGGCACTTACAGTAGGTAGTAGAAATCTGACAGAAATGACATGTTTTTGACTAGTCCATCGCTTCATGGAAATAAAGATAAAAATCCCGGAAATTAGTTTGTAAATAATAATAAATAATACTTCAAAAGTAGCAACTGTTTTTTTTTTTTTAATCTAGCACATTTACTTACAGGACAATTCAGGAACTAGCCTTTAACGGACAATTATACAGTCTTTTAGTACAAAGACACTCCTATTATTAATAGCATCCTGAGAAAAAACATATTATTTGATAGTTGTCCTTTAACCACTTCGAACTACCCTGGTCATTTTCACAGTTCAGCTCAGCTCTGATTAGAGCAATAACTGTATCATTAATTATCACAACTAAATTGTCTATGTATTTTTTTTTCAGGACAAATGAGGTTTTTGTGGCTGATATTTGTGTTTAGTAATTACCTTATTTTCTATGCATTTTAAAAGGAAAATAAGGAAAAAAGTGAAAAAATACACAATTTATCCACTTTCATACAACTACTTTAATGTAAACAGTTCTATTGTACATTAAACCCACACATTTTATTTGTCTATCCCTCTTGTTTATGTAAACAGTCCAATTGTTTTGATAATGTATTAGATGTAACAATTAAGTAATGTATACAATCTGCTACTGTCTGCTCCTGGAATGTGTATTTTACACCTGGTTACTAATTAACTCTGCCATTGAATTCCTTTGGAGGAGGAGAGAGGTTTGCTGTCATTACTTTACAACTCTGTAGTGATGTCATCAGGTCAGAGATAAATAAACAATGTTATCTAAGATTTTGTAGGAAGGAGAGTGCAAAGACTTATTTTCACATCATAGGGGACAGCAAGTGGTTAAAGACCATTTCCTGGGTTGTTTTTTTAAGTGAAAGAGCTAGATTTTCAAAATAAAAAAATGTTGAATTTTTATTTATTATTATTTAAAAACTTATTTCCTGGATTTATTTTCTCTTTCCATTGCTGCCCCAAACTAACTAGTCAAACAATGAACCACCCTCCCCATAAACCCCTTTCCATATTTTACTGTCTTGTTTGAGCAATACCTCCATTCCATAGAAAATAGTGAGCCTGAGTCGTGGGGAGGGCCACAAAAGGAGGTGGGGCTACTGCAATGACGTCCTCCAAAAGATGACAGAGACTCCACTGGAAGTCACGTACTGTCATCACTGGAACATGGAGTTCATATGCGTACAACAAAGAGCTTTTTAGAATAAGATAAGGAGGACAGGATAGAGGGGTGCAAAAAAGCATTGTGTACACTGGCAAAGTGAATTTGAATCCAATTAAAAAAATTGGTGGGGCATTGCCAATACAGTGCAGCATCTTTCACCTTATCTACTGTACTATAGGGGTTAGATTGTGAGCCCCTCTGAGGGACAGTTAAGTGACAAGAATATATACTCTGCGAAAGATGTCAGCACTATATAAATACTAAATAATAATATATAAATACTAATGAAATACTAAATAATAATAATAGTAATACTATCCCCAATCACAGTCATCATCTGTCTTATATTGCACCCTTTCCTTGTACAGTAAGGCAGCATCTAGGCATTGCTACAAACTGCTAAATAGTATGACTGTCATCTATAGGTATGCATGCTGCGTATGCTACAAATGTGACTTTTGCTATCTTGATAATATGAAGATCCACGTGTTTTTGGAACAGAACTGAATAAGTGACAGCATATCATTGGGACCAAAATGTGACAGTATATTGAAAATATATTGTGTGAAAATGTAATTGTCAGAACATTTCACAGAAAATGTTCTGATCGGGTAACGATGTGTCCATTTACTAAAACCATCATAATAACAGTTTATTTACATCCCAGGTCTCATCTACAAGCGGTAATCACATCCTCTGTAAACACATTCTCTCACCTTCCTCTGAAACACAAGAAGAATTGTATCAGTGATGCTCGCTACACACAGTCAGATTCGAGTGCAATCAAATATTTTTTTAAATGATCACAAAGGAATCTTAAAAAAAAAATTGGTCAACTGCTTTGAAACTATTGATTTAATTCTACCATAATGTCTGCCTTACGATCTGTTGACATTATCACAGTTGGCTAAAAAAAACACAGTCAATAAATTGTTCTTATGTTAACAGTTCAGTTTTGCATGGATGTGATGTTTTTATCAAACCGTTTGCATTATAATATTTAGCATGCTACCTGTATATCCGTATAGCTCATTTTACAGCATGCATCATCGCGTCATTATATAACTGTCCTTCAGAGGAGCTCACAATCTAATCCCCATCACAGTCATAGTGTTTTTTCCCCTATCATAGTGTAAAGGTCTCTAGACATGCTAGACAAATGTTGGCACACACAAAAAGAGCACGTCCCCTCAAATGACATTAACTAGCAAAAAGAAACGACAAGTAGTTTAAATTACATTGTTCACACACACCGATATTCCAAACAATTGTGTCACTCGAAAACTGCTAGCGGAAGTGACACTTTACATGACATGCGTACATGCTCTGGTACAATGTCATTTGAACGACGTGTACACACCAACTGACTGCACAAAAACATGTGAACTGAGCTGCCAGTTGGATCTGAAAGAACACGCGATAACGGTTGCTTGTCATTGTCTTTTTAGCTAAATCTTTTACAACGATTGTCAGTCAAAATGGTGAAATCTGTAATTTGCTTCACGTTTTAAATTACTTTTATTACCACAGAAACGAGAGGGATCCGGAAGCTGCCATATTTATTTCCTTTTAAGCAATACCAGTTGCCTGGCTTTCCTGCGGGTCCTTTGCCTCTAATAGTTTTAGCCATAGCCACTACTATTACACCAATACAGTGCTAATGCCCTGACTGAACAACGACAACAAAATATTTGAAAACTGCTTTTCTCCCATATGATACATAATGCATAGACGTGTCTCAGTTCAGTACATAGTTGCAGTAGTGAGGTGTTAAAAAAATGATGTGGTCATAAATGTCAGACTAAACAGGTGTCTTTTCTGTTTTTATTTAAAGGACAACTGTAGTGAGAGGTATATGGAGGCTGCCATATTTATTTCATTATGAGCAATACCAGTTGCCTGGCTATCCTGCTGATCCTCTGCCTCTAATACATTTAGCCAAAAACCCTGAACAAGCATGCAGCAGATCAGGAATTTCTGACATTATTGTCAGATCTGACAAGATTAGCTGCATGCTAGTTTCTGGTGTTATGCAAACACTTCTGCAGCCAAATAGATCAGCAGGGCTGTCAGACAACTGATATTGTTTAAAAGGAAATAAATATGGCAGCCTCCATATTCTTCCCACTTCAGTTGTATTTTAAGGCCAATTTGGGGGGAACACAATGAACTTATTATGCTTTTGGGAAACCAGAGTGTCTGGATGAAACTCACTCATACATTGGGAAAACTTACACACGACATGCCGATAGTGTGCATCATTGCGGTCATGATGTGTGTAGCCAGCGTAAGTCAAAGCAAGGACCATATTCAATTCCGTAACCCATAGAAACTAATCCAAAATTACCTTTCACTAAACTGGCATTACTAAACTTACGTCAGGTTAAGGGTTTAACTGCGTCCATACGTTTTACAGTGCATTCCTAAAGAAGTCACTGTATACAGAGGGAATCACCAATATTAAATATATGTTGAATTTATCAGCATCAAGTAATACATCAAAGCTATTTTAAGTAACATTGTGATGTATAACAGAAGTATTTCCCTAGGTATAATACTTATTTTTATTTTTAAAGTGGTCTCGTCGTATACCTTTTCCAGTTAATACCAGAAACCAGTGTAACAGTGCAAATACTTTTGTGATGCCATTATAAAAGAAAGAAGGAAAAGAAAGGAAAGGAAAAAGATTGAATAAGTATCCATGCCAGCCAATCAGACCCTATTATTATTTTAAAAAATCAAAACAGGTGGACAGGTTGCTATGGGCAACACACACACACACACAACAGAAACACACATTAATCAGGGTCCATCTTTCATTTAGCAGTTGAAATCTGCTTGTCTTGCATAACTTTCACTTTTGCTCCTTACCCTGGTCTTTATATACGAGCCAAGTGGATTCTTATAGGTTGCTCTGCAGCATACAAACTATAATTTAGCTATGGTTTTGCTATTGTTATATTGGACAAATCAGAAAAAAACATCAAGTTGATAAAATAATACACAAACAGTACAAACACAAGACAAAATGCACAAGTTTCACAAAACCAAGACCAATAAAAGAAAAGTAGAGCTAAAGTGCACATCTTGTGCAGTGCATACAGTAAGATTCTTGGTTTCATTAAAGCATCTGATTGTCTCAGGTGCCGTTGCTAGTTTTGTCTACAAGCGTCCCTGTATGTCAGCTTTGATATACGAATTACAGAATAATGACACCAGCAGTGACTTTTGTAAATGAAGCAAATTCAATTCAGCAGTCAAGCAGCACAGCGCAGAAAGCAGCATATAACACATGCATGAATACATTTGTGTAGAGCTGCACAACTTGGAGCAAGAAGAGTCTTACCAGAATGGCCTCTGCTTGTTTAGGGTCGAGTTCGGAAACAGCCCTCCTGAAGCTTTTCCCAGATCCGGAGATGTTTGGCGTCGGCATTACTACTCTTTTTTAGAAGTGTTTCAGGCACCTGCTGACAGCCCTGGCTTTATAGGGCATGTCTGACGTCACAGCTTCCCCCCACCATCAGCACTGAGCCTGAGGGAGGAGGATGGACATTGGTCCTCTATCACATCTCTCACATACCTAGTTCAGCCTGCAGAGCATCACTCTTCTTCTTCCACTAACATTCCTGTATAACATCTGCAGAGCGCAGATCATCCCTTCAGAGTAATATCAACTTCACAGTCATACCATGAGGGTAGATGAATACGAACAATTAACCAGTGCAATCAAAATCACACGGGAATACTCAATAGCTTGACTGCGCCTTTTGTAAAACAATTTGTGAACAATTGTTATGTATAAATTGCACTGTATTGTTTCTGTTATATCCTGTCACTTGCTTGAGAAAGGGGGATCCCCCCGAAACGTCGCATATGAATGTGACAGTTTATTATGAATAAAAGAGCATGAATCTTCGTTGATGGTGCCGGCTTCATCTCTCAATTATTATTTATTGATTTATAAACATCCAACATGTTCCATTGCGATGAAAGCAATCTGAAGGGTATACAAATGTATAGCACAACCAGGCAGTAAGTGATACCCACATTGGCATAGCAGGAGGAGATGCAGAGACTATGACCACACAGGGCTCCTGGACCAAAGGGCCCTCTTCCAGTCAGGGCCTGCTCTAGTGACAATGAGGCCCTTAGGAAAAAAAAACCTAGGAGTCCCTGACAGACCTCTCCCCTGCCCAAGCCAAATTTCATCCCAAAGTAACTGAGCTGGGCTATGCCCCCCAATCACCCCTCAACTTAACTGTGCTCCCCGGGCCCCTGCAATGATTTTGGCAGTATAGCAATTCCCTGTCCCGGTGGTGGGGGGGGAGTTTGGGGGGCTTTGTCAATCCTTAACCCTGCCTCCAGTCATTGAATTACACAATTTGCATGCAAGACACAGTTATTTGCATGCCATTGGTTATCTCCACTGACCAAGCATTTTCGCCAGCCCAAGTTAGTACGTCAGACTGACCCATAAAAACATAAGTGCTGAGACTGACAAACCGAGAGAGTCAATAAGATGCAAATAACTCCAGCTGGTATGCAGATTTAATGCAAATTATATGCAGCTGGAGACTGGGCCAATCAAATGTACTTCCTGTGAATTTGATTGCCCCACTTACAGACTGCACACAATTTGCAATATTTTTTTTCTTTCTATTATGCTTGCGTCTATGAAAATGTAGTGTGGTAAGGCATATTGTCATCACTCCTTATCTTCAAAGGGAAGGGGGGGAGGTTTGCCATGGAAAAGACTTGGATTTTGTGAGACACCTTTACACAAAATAGTGAGTGTGTCAGACACCTTTACTCCTTGGTGAAAGGTTTTACCACCTATATTCCTGATCTACAGAGAGCCACTTCTTAGCCCAAGGTCTAATCTCCCCACCTGCCTATACATAGTTCCCATTCATTACTCTAAGTCCCCGTGTGAATGACCAATGCCATCCATGAGACGACGCCGTCATTCACAAAAGCCAATACTTACACGTCCTTGCATTGCTTCCTGATTGTAGAGTAAAACTACACATAGGGAAGGTATGCGCAAAGACATCTTGTGGTTAAATAGTAAAACTACATCTAAAAAATTAACCCCTTACCTCCCACACTCCCCAATAGTTCCCCAAAATGTTTTTGCTAAAAATGTATATGTATATATATATATGTATATATATATATATATATATATATATATATATATATATATATATATATATATATATATATATACACACACACACACACACACACACACACACACACACACAGTGGGTTGCAAAAGTATTCTGCCCCCTTGAAGTTTTCTACATTTTGTCACATTACTGCCACAAACATGCATCAATTTTATTATTTTATTGGAATTCCATGTGAAAGACCAATACGAAGTGGTGTACACGTGAGAAGTGGATCGCAAATCATACATCATTCCAAACATTTTTTACAAATAAATGACTGCAAAGTGGGATGAGCGTAATTATTCTGCCCCCTGAGTCAATACTTTGTAGAACCACCTTTTGCTGCAATTACAGCTGCCAGTCTTTTAGGGTATGTCTCTACCAGCTTTGCACGTCTAGAGACTGAAATCCTTGCCCATTCTTCTTTGCAAAACAGCTCCAGCTCAGTCAGATTAGATGGACAGCGTTTGTGAACAACAGTTTTTAGATCTTGCAACAGATTCTCGATTGGATTTAGATCTGGACTTTGACTGGGCCATTATAACACATAGATATGTTTTGTTTTAAACCATTCCATTGTTGCCCTGGCTTTATGTTTAGGGTCATTGTCCTGCTGGAAGGTGAACCTCCGCCCCAGTCTCAAGTCTTTTGCAGTCTCCAAGAGGTTTTCTTCCAAGTTTGCCCTGTATTTGGCTCCATCCATCTTCCCATCAACTCTGACCAGCTTCCCTGTCCCTGCTGAAGAGATGCACCCCCAGAGCATGATGCTGCCACCACCATATTTGACAGTGGGGATGGTGTGCTCAGAGTGATGTGCAGTGTTAGTTTTCCGCCACACATAGTGTTTTGCATTTTGGCCAAAAGTTCCATTTTGGTCTCATCTGACCAGAGCACCTTCTTCCACATGGTTGCTGTGTTTCCCCCACATGGCTTGTGGCAAACTGCTAATGGGACTTCTTATGCTCTCTGTTAACAATGCCTTTCTTCTTGCCACTCTTCCATAAAGGCCAACTTTGTACAGTGCATGACTAATAGTTGTCCTATGGACAGATTCCCCAACCTGAGCTGTAGATCTCTGCAGCTCGTCCAGAGTCACCATTGGCCTCTTGACTGCATTTCTGATCAGCGCTCTCCTTGTTCGGCCTGTGAGTTTAGGTGAATGGCCTTGTCTTGGTAGGTTTACAGTTGTGCCATACTCCTTCCATTTCTGAATGATCGCTTGAACAGTGCTCCGTGGGATGTTCAAGTCTTTGGAAATCTTTTTGTAGCCTAAGCCTGCTTTAAATTTCTCAATAACTTGATCCCTGACCTGTCTGGTGTGTTCTTTGGACTTCATGGTGTTGTTGCTCCCAATATTCTCTTAGACAACCTCTGAGGCCCTCACAGAGCAGCTGTATTTGTACTGACATTAGATTACACACAGGTGCACTCTATATAGTCATTAACACTCATCAGGCAATGTCTGTAGGCAACTGACTGCACTCAGATCAAAGGGGGCCGAATAATTATGCACACACCACTTTGCAGTTATTTATTTGTAAAAAATGTTTGGAATCATGTATGATTTTCGTTTCACTTCTCACATGTACACCACTTTGGATTGGTCTTTCATGTGGAATTCCAATAAAATTGATTCATGTTTGTGGCGGTAATATGACAAAATGTGGAAAACTTCAAGGGGGCTGAATACTTTTGCAGCCCACTGTATATGTTTATATATACATACATACAAAATAGATAAATAGTTACCTCAGGGACTGAGTTTTTTTAAAATGTATGTCAAGAGGGTATATCACTGTTACTTTATAAACTGTGAGCTTGGACGCAAAACTGAAAAAAAAATTCACCTTTATTTCCGAATAAAATATTGGCGCCATACATTGTACTAGGGAAAAATTGTAAATGTTGCAATAACAGGGACAAATGGGCAAATAAAATGTTTGGGTTTTAATTATGTTAGCATTTATTATTTTAAAACTATAATGGCTGAAAACTGAAAAAAAAAAAGATTTTTTTTCCATTTTTTTCTTATTTTTCCTGTTAAAACACATTTAGAATAAAATAATTCTTAGCAAAAAGTACCCCCAAAGAAAGCCTAATTGGTGGAGAAAAAAACAAAATATAGATTGTTTCATTGTGATAAGTAGTAATAAAGTTATAGGCGAATGAATGGAAGGAGCGCTGACAGGTGAAAATTGCTCTTTTTTTTAAAGAAAATCTGTAACTAAACAAAGTTCCCCTGGGGGGTACTCACCTCGGGTGGGGGAAGCCACCGGATCCTATCAAGGCTTTCCCATCCTCCTGTGTTCCACGGTGGCAGCGATAAAGCTCCCCGAACGGTGGAGATGTAAATATTTACCTTTTCGGCTCCAGCGCAGGTGCTGTATCGGCACTCTGCTTGGAGATAGGCGGAAATAGCCAATCGCTGTCGGTCCGCTCTACTGTGCAGGCACAAGTCTCTTGTGCCTGCGTAGTAGAGTAGACCCAACAGAGATTGGCTGTTTCCGCCTATTTCCGAGCGGGGAGCCGCAACAGCGCCCCCGCTGGAGCCAGAAAAGGTAAATATTGCACAGCCTGACAAATTGTCGGCTGTGCGTTCCATGGGCTGCAGCGAGACCGCCGTGGGACACAGGAGGACGGGGGAAGCCTTAATAGATCCCCTTTTTTTCATTACAGAGTCTCTTAAAGGGCAAAAACCCTTGGAGTTGAAGTGGTTAAACTACACCTCGGACATCTAAAATCATTAGCTGATTTAGTAGAAAAAAGTGTCCAGAATGACCAAAAAAGTTTTGAAGTGAGTTTTATTTTATATGGCGGAGTTAGCTAATTTTCACCCAACCCTGATTCTTAATTTCATTTTTTTCTTGAAGCTCTGTCCTATTGTGCATGCACGGCTGTGCTCATCTGTCTCATGCATAGCCATGACTGCAAGGAGAACAGCTGCGCGGCCCCGATGTAGAGAGGAAAGACTCAATAGGATCCTGAGGCTTCCCTCTTTTAAAGTTGATATATTTAATAGCAAACCCGATCTTATAGCAAAACCAAAGAATTGATTTTCATTGCACTCAGTACCTGATACCCTCTTCGAAGAAAGTCGTTTTGGCGCGTGCACAACACCGTGCTGTGCCTGACCTGGGTGCCGCCATAGACATAATGTTATAATGTCTATGGCTGTGCAAGGGTAATTCGGGTAATAACTTCTCCCTCGGAAGGGGAATAGTAATTATCCCTGCCTGAAAATTGTGCGGCAGCAGGGTGAGCTGAATGACCGAAATGCCATGAATGCTACCTCCCTTCCCATGAGAAACCTTTACCTTTTCTCGAATAGATCCTCAAGGGGGTCTGTATGGCTGATATTTGTGGTGAAGCCCCTCCCACAGTGTGATGTCATGACCAAGGTCCTGACAGTTTACTGCCTGTGAACCTCATTGCATTGTGGAAAATAATGGCTTTTTCCGACTGCCAAGCAAGCAGAATCTCCATCTGTGCATAGAACTCTCAATCACGAACATTCCATACAGATCACCTGGCAGAACTTAAGATGTCACCACCTCTTATAAATTTCACAATGTAAATTAATTACTTAAAGACCGCTCCACGCCAATGGGCGTGGCCGCGGCGGCAGCCCCGGGACCGCCTAACGCCAATTGGCATCAAGTCCTGGGGCTCTGTTTTGCAGGAGATCGCACGCAGGCTGCACGCGCATCTCCTGCTCGGGGGCGGAGCTCCGCCCACTCTTCAGTTTCAGAGTGGCAATCGCCACTCGGGAGACTGTTAGACAGCGAAACACATTGTACAGCGCTGCGATCAGCAGAGACTGTTAGACGGCGAAACACATTGTACAGCGCTGCGATCAGCAGCAGTGCTGTACTGGGGACAGCAGTGTGACACGACTGTCCCCTCCTGACTGTCGGCGGAGATCGGCTGTCATAGGCTGAAGCCTATGACACAGGCGCGGAGCTAGGGGGGGTCGGGGTAGGACAAGTGCCCCGGGGCGCCGGGTCCCCAAGGGCGCCCAGCTGAGCTTCGGGTTTTTTTTTTTTTTGTTTTTTTTGTTGTTGCGGAGACCTGAGGAGAGCAGCGCAGAGAAGAGAGAGAGCTGTGCGGACGGTGGGGAAGGGGGGCCATATCCCCCCTCCTTCCCTCACCTTAGGTGCTCTCTCTCCCTCGCTGTCCCCTCCAATGTCTGTCCGGGACGGTGCTGGCAGCGGCGGGCGGAACTCACCTCCGTCTCGCTCCAGCGCCAGGCGGAAGTTCGGGTGCGCAGCCGCTGCTCTGGTCTGGACCAGACCAGAGTAGCGGCAGATCCATCCTGCGCTGCGAGAGACGGAGGTAAGTTCCGCCCGCGGCTGCCCGCACCGTCCCGGACAGACATTGGAGGGGACAGCGAGGGAGAGAGAGCAGCTCTTCCTCTTCTCTGCGCTGCTCCCCTCCTGCTGGGGAGGGGGACACCTGACCTGGCTACCTACTCTGGGCACATATATACCCCTGGCTACCTACTCTGGGCACATATATACCCCTGGCTACCTACTCTGGGCACATATATACCCCTGGCTACCTACTCTGGGCACATATATACCCCTGGCTACCTACTCTGGGCACATATATACCCCTGGCTACCTACTCTGGGCACATATATACCCCTGGCTACCTACTCTGGGCACATATATACCCCTGGCTACCTACTCTGGGCACATATATACCCCTGGCTACCTACTCTGGGCACATATATACCCCTGGCTACCTACTCTGGGCACATATATACCCCTGGCTACCTACTCTGGGCACCTATACCCCTGGCTACCTACTCTGGGCACATATATACCCCTGGCTACCTACTCTGGGCACATATATACCCCTGGCTACCTACTCTGGGCACATATATACCCCTGGCTACCTACTCTGGGCACATATATACCCCTGGCTACCTACTCTGGGCACATATATACCCCTGGCTACCTACTCTGGGCACATATATACCCCTGGCTACCTACTCTGGGCACCTATACCCCTGGCTACCTACTCTGGGCACCTATACCCCTGGCTACCTACTCTGGGCACATATACCCCTGGCTACCTACTCTGGGCACATATATACCCCTGGCTACCTACTCTGGGCACCTATACCCCTGGCTACCTACTCTGGGCACATATATACCCCTGGCTACCTACTCTGGGCACCTATACCCCTGGCTACCTACTCTGGGCACCTATACCCCTGGCTACCTACTCTGGGCACCTATACCCCTGGCTACCTACTCTGGGCACATATATACCCCTGGCTACCTACTCTGGGCACATATACCCCTGCCTACATATATTGGGCACATATACCCCTAACTACATATACTGGGCATATACCCCTGGCTACATATACTGGGCACATATACCCCTGACTATATATACTGGGCACATATACCCCTGGCTACATATACTGGGCACATATACCTCTGGCTACATATACTGGGGACACATACCCCTGCCTACATATACTGGGCACATATACCCCTGGCTACCTGTTCTGTGGACATCTCTACTCCTGGCTACCTGTTCTGGGGACATCTATACTGCTGGCCACCTATACTGGGGCTACCTATTTTTGGGGAACCACTGCTGTCAGATTGAGTGTATTTTGGGGAACTGCTGCCAGGTGAGAGGTGTCTACCATATTAAGGGGGCATTCTGCCTATTTATGTGAAATGCTGTCTATTTATGTGCCTCATGACTGCTGAATTTGTCTTGTTGGGGGCCTCATGGTTACTGAATTTGTCTTGTTGGGGGTCTCATGATTTGTTGGGGGCCTCAAGATCGCTGAATTTGTCTTGTTAGGGGCCTCATGATTGCTGAATTTGTCTTGTTGGGGGCCTCATGATTGCTAAATTTGTCTTGTTAGGGGCCTCATGATTGCTGAGTTGGTCATGTTTGCTCATGATTGCGGAATTTGTCTTGATGGGGGGGAGCTCATGATTGCTGAATTTGTCTTGGAACATGCTGGAAGGTACCTACTGAGGGAGGGTGGGTGAGTGTGAGCCTGCTAACCTCCATGTACGTTTGGCTCCACCCATAACCACGCCCATATTTGGCCACGCCCCTTCACCTTAGGGGGCGCATTAATAGTCTTTGTCCCCGGGCGCTGAAAACCCTAGCTACGCCTCTGCTATGACAGCTGATCACATGGATTGGCCAGCGGGGGAGGGAGGGGGGAATATAAACACATGAAAAAAAACTGCAGAATTTATTTAAAAAAAAAAACATTAAGGGAAAAATAAACAAACAAATAAACATCCGGGGGGGCAATCTGACCCCACCAACAGAGAGCCCTGTTGGTGGGGAGAAAAGGAGGGGGAATCACTTGTGTGCTGTGCGGCCCTGCAGCTTGGCCTTAAAGCTGCAGTGGCCATTTTCACAAAAATTAGCCTGGTCTTTAGGGTTAGATTTCACAATGGGCAAACACTCACTAAATTATCTATACTTAAATATTGTAAACAATAAGCAATTTTATTCATTATGTTATTTTCTCTTCAATTCCTGTTTAAGTCAGTCCTGCTGTATTCCCCCTGTCTTTTGTAATGGTACTTAATGATAAGCAAGGTTCCAACTTTAACCACAGTTGTCCTGCATATGCATCCAACATTTTATATGTGAAGTGGTTAAGGGAAGAAAGATGGACAATTAGATTTATAAAATAATTACTAGTATTTTGTCCACACTTTATGCAAATGGACATCCGTGAAAAGAGATTCCTCCATAGATGTTGCAATGGCAGACTCCTCAGCTGTTGAGGTTTTTAATCTTAGTAAATACATTCTTATAGGTTGCTGTATTTCTACCACTGATCTTTGCATGTTCTTTGAAGCTTTTTTTTTTGCATTTTAAGCTCATTTTTTTTATTTCATGAATCTTTCCCTGGCAAATATTGTCATTTGCCCCTTCTTAATATAGCCTGGCGCTCTTCTTTTCTCTTTGCCTAATCTCTGTTTCCCATCCATGCCACCTCTCTCTCCCCCCGCCCCCCCCCCCCCCTCCTCTGCCGCTCCTTTCAGTAATTAGACTTTGTCAAACACAGTAATTAGCAACGCATTGCCTTGGTGTCCTTTTGCCGTCATGACTCTTTTCATTCACAAAAATACTTTTAATAACACATAATGAAAGGGCACAACTGTTGAAAACACAGCTTTCTACCACGGAGGGTCAGCTCCACAGTCAAGCAGCAATCTTTTGCACTTTTTAGAAGCACGGTGTCCCTTTTAGATCTGCCTATAGCAGTGCTGGTGATTGAGTTTACAAAATGCATTGCATACTGGTAAAGAATGCCATATAGGCTGCAACAAGTTAATCCAGAGGCGCCCAGTGTCGTCTAAAAGGGGTATAGATATGAACAATTTTTATAGGAGAGGTATATAGGCTTATCACTCCTGAAGTAGTAAGGACATCCAGAGTAATTGGAAAGTATTTGAAAGAGGCATCACTTAGCAATAATATATATATATATAACTTTTATCTCTCCTATATAAGGAAGCACTCACTAATATACAATTGTATTTGGCAATATTACAATATATTTATTAAATAAGTAGTCTCAATCATCACAATATAAATCCATGTATCTAGCTATACAACATCATTTACTACTATGGTGTTCTAATCCTTTAAATCCAAACTTCTGTGTCAATTCAGTTTGCTAGCTTCAATCAGCATCCATTTGACATTTTAGGCAACAGTTCTCTATTAACCAGCGAGCTCATGGTGACCCAGAACTCATTGGGGTGTGTAAGGGACTACAATGGTCCTAAAAGCCCCCTTACTAAGATGTTAAGAAAAACAAAAGTTTGCTTTCCTAAAACAGAAAGAATTTGCGATAATTCAGGTTGGAGTGAGCTTGAGATGTCTCCCAGGGCACCACTGCTGAATATATGCAAATTAACCATTGTACCCTTAGAAGCTAAACACACCTCCAGAACCGCTGGAATGCAATGATGTGTCAGCTTGTTTATGTGTACAGAGCCATAATAATCCAACATGCATACAGGCTGTTTCGGATTGTTTGATCCTCATCAGTGCATGGCATGGATTAATTTGGCTCTATGGAGTAGGGCTTGTAAATCCGAGAGGCACAGACTAACCAGCGAGCTCATGGTGACCCAGAACTCATTGGGGTGTGTAAGGGACTACAATGGTCCTAAAAGCCCCCTTACTAAGATGTTAAGAAAAACAAAAGTTTGCTTTCCTAAAACAGAAAGAATTTGCGATAATTCAGGTTAGAGTGAGCTCGAGATGTCTCCCAGGCACCACTGCTGAATATATGCAAATTAACCATTGTACTCTTAGAAGCTAAACACACCTCCAGAACCGCTGGAATGCAATGATGTGTCAGCTTGTTAATGTGTACAGAGCCATAATAATCCAACATGCATACAGGCTGTTTCAGATTGTTTGATCCTCATCAGTGCATGGCATGGATTAATTTGGCTCTATGGAGTAGGGCTTGTAAATCCGAGAGGCACAGACTAACCAGCGAGCTCATGGTGACCCAGAACTCATTGGGGTGTGTAAGGGACTACAATGGTCCTAAAAGCCCCCTTACTAAGATGTTAAGAAAAACAAAAGTTTGCTTTCCTAAAACAGAAAGAATTTGCGATAATTCAGGTTAGAGTGAGCTCGAGATGTCTCCCAGGCACCACTGCTGAATATATGCAAATTAACCATTGTACCCTTAGAAGCTAAACACACCTCCAGAACCGCTGGAATGCAATGATGTGTCAAATTAATCCATCAAATCTGCCAAATTAATCCATGCCATGCACTGATGAGGATCAAACAATCCGAAACAGCCTGTATGCATGTTGGATTATTATGGCTCTGTACACATTAACAAGCTGACACATCATTGCATTCCAGCGGTTCTGGAGGTGTGTTTAGCTTCTAAGAGTACAATGGTTAATTTGCATATATTCAGCAGTGGTGCCTGGGAGACATCTCGAGCTCACTCTAACCTGAATTATTGCAAATTCTTTCTGTTTTAGGAAAGCAAACTTTTGTTTTTCTTAACATCTTAGTAAGGGGGCTTTTAGGACCATTGTAGTCCCTTACACACCCCAATGAGTTCTGGGTCACCATGAGCTCGCTGGTTAGTCTGTGCCTCTCGGATTTACAAGCCCTACTCCATAGAGCCAAATTAATCCATGCCATGCACTGATGAGGCTCAAACAATCCGAAACAGTCTGTGGCTTCTAGGACTTTTGGCGAAGATCAGGTGGAGGATATTTACTTGGAACGAGGGGTATTCTAAGGGTCCTCCTTGTGGGGGCCCTGGATAAACGGGGAGAGGATGGCAGCTGCGTCGAGTGGAGGAGGTGGAGGAGGCATGCCAAAACTGCGGAACTCAATTCGCTTTGTCGTAAAGACGGATTGGAGGAGACATGGTCCGAAGGCGTTCATCGATAAGGTACTGGTGGAGGGGTTGAAGCTGAATAAGAGCAAGATGTTTGCAATACAAGATTTCCCAGGACAAGGGGCCTATGATATCACAATGCATAATGAGGAAGATGCGCTAAAAGTGCTGGCAGATTATAGAGAGAGCAGGGAAGATTATGTTAATTGGTTGGAGTCGGTCACGCCATTATTTAATGAAAAGGCGAGACAGATTTATGTGCATATGTACAATCCTTTCGTGGAGCCAGATGTGGTCAGGCTGTTCATGCTGCGATATTTTGAGGATGTGAGCTCTGCTGAAAAAATATACAATCACATAGGAGTATACAGAAGCAAAATGAAGTTTATTGTGAAGTTCAAGAGGCAGGAGAGGTGCTGGCATGATGTAGTTCACCCACCCCCTGTCTTCTCTATTGCCGGGGAGAGAGGTTATGTCACGTATCCTGGGCAGCCTCTCTACTGCCGGAGGTGCTATATGTTTGGGCATGGAACTGGAAGTTGTGTCTCGGAGGAGCGGTGCAGACATTGCAAGGAGCCAGTGCACCCTGGCTCCAGCTGCAAGAAGGTGAAAGTGTGTGACCTCTGTGGTGTGGGCGGCCACTTGGCCAAAGATTGTGAAAAGCGTGGTAAAACAAGGATTTACACGTATGCTGCTGCCGCTGGTTCTTATGGTAGGGGCAGGAGGTGGTCACTGGCTCCCCGTGTGGAGCCCCGGGACTCTGAGGCTGTTACTGAGACCCCACTTACTGATGCAGCTGGAGAAGGCACCAGTGTAGTCCATATGGGCCCAACCGCTGCTGAGACCCCCCCTGGCCCCCCTGTGGATGAAGTAACTGATTCCCAGATGCTGCAGGCAGAGGAGTTGCCAAAGCTGCAGCGAGTGAAGAAAAGAAAACTGGGTGAGGATGTGGATGAAAATGATGATGCTGTAGGGAGTGGGGGTGAAGAGGACGCCGTGCCTCTGTCTGCAGAGTTTCCCTCTGATGTGCAGAAGGCTGCCGGTCCTGCCTGTAAGAAGGCTGCCGCTGCCAAGTCTGCAGCGAGCAGGACAGGAGAGGCCGATGTATGTGCTGTGACTGAGGTTGCCCCGAGTCCCCCCACTGTGGAGAGTCAGGCTGGGGCTGTGCAGAGTGAGATTGTGGAGGAGACCCCCCCGGAGCAGCTCCCCGAAGATGTGCCCGGCTCTCCAGCAGAGCGGAATTCCCCTGGCGCAGGTGACGTCATCAGCTCAGTTTCTACTGAGCGGGACCCGCAGCGTGAGCCTGGAGAGTGTGCTGAGGCTTCACCGACCCCTGCCACCAGTACCGAAGCCTCCCCCGTGCTTCTCGTGAGCCAGGCAGAGGTTCCTGATGTCTGCACAGACCCCCAGCGGCCTGCCATGGACGCTAGTAGCCGTAGGTCTGCTGGGAGCAGTAGTGCCACAGTTCCTGGAGCCGGCTCAGCCGGCGAGAACAAGAGGAATGCAGGCGGGGAAACAGCTGTGCAGTCAGCTGATCCCCTGCACAATCCTAAGCCTGCCCCTTCTTCTGCTCTCTCGCAGAAGACTCTGCCAGCACATTCTAGCCCTGTGAAAAGCGCAGGGAAAAAGACAAAGACTGACACTGCTGTGGGGAGATCCCGGCAGGGTACTCCCTCACTTCCCTCCAAAAATAACAGCTCCCCAAATTCAAATAAAGGAGGGAAATCAGCCAGCATGATGTCAGAGGAGGTGGGAGGAGGTTATGCAAATGAGGAGGAGGAGTGTGAGATGGACATAACAGACCCTGGGAAGGTGGAAGGGGAGAAAGAGGTGGTGATAGAAGAGAGTGACAGTGATTATCCACTACCTTATCAAGAAAGAAAAGAGGCTGTGACAGAATCAGAGAGTGATGACACCCATGTGGCAAAAATGCGTATTGTCAGTGACATTTCTGAGGGAGAGTTAAAAGTTGACATGACGCAGTCTCCTGTACCCACTAGCTGGAAAAACACCAAACCAGCTAGGAGGATTAACCCAGAGGTGCCTGGGCCGAGTACTGCTGGAGATTCTGGTCCAGAGGACTGGAATATGGCGGAGTCAAAGAAACAAAAAAGAAAGAAAAACAGAAAAGGAAAGCAGGAGCCCGCTACAGTGGGCTTAAGGAAGAGTCCCAGGGCATCCAAGAAGTGATGATGGCTGAGTGTAGGGTGCATAACACGTGGTGTCTTTTGGTGATGGTGCTGTCCCTGCTGTCTGTAAATGTGAGGGGGATCGGCTCCTCATACCGCCGGGCTGCAGTCCTGCAGGACCTTGCAAATTTTAGGGCGGATATTTTTTGTCTGCAGGAGTGTATATTGAAGACGGTACCAGGCTCTGGGGAATGGGCAGGGGGCAATGCCATCTGGTCCCCTGCCTGCCAGAGTAGGAATGAGGGCATTGGCGTGCTGTTTAATAACCCAGGCATAAAGGTTTTGTCACATGCTGTCATCATTCCGGGAAGGATGATGGTTGTGAATTTTGATTTTTTTGGTTCCCAGTACCGTCTTTTTAACTGTTACGCTCCTGCAGACAAAAATGAGAGGGCGGAGTTTTTGGAGGTGCTCAAGTTCAATCTGCCAGGCCGCATTAAGACCATTGTGGCCGGCGATCTGAACTGTATAAGATCGGTTGGGGATCGAGTGGGGTCAGGAGAGACCAAGCTGGACTCCACCAGTAGGATCCTCAACCAGATTGTGACAGATTTTGGACTGCAGGATGCAGCTTTGGCGGCAGGCAGTACGGACAGGGAATATACTTACTTTTCGGATGCGGGCACGGTTAAGTCACGCATAGATTACTTTTTACTTTCTAGGTATGTGTTGGTTTCTGCTGTCTCTTATCACCAGGTCACTTTTTCTGATCACAGAGCCATTCTTTGTTCCCTGGAAACGTCGGAGAGAGTGGTGTTTGGGAAGGGAGTCTGGAAGTTGAATGTGGAGTTGTTGGAGGATGTGGACGTACTTGAAAGATTTAGGGTGGAGTATGCAGGATGGGTGTGTAGGAAGAGAGGTTTTGTGGATTTGTTAGAATGGTGGGATTGGGCAAAGAGGAGGATTTCTGGCTTTTTCAGGAATCTGGCGTATGAGAAGAGGTGTTTGCAGAGAGAGGAGGAAGAGAAGTGGAAAGTGAGATTGCAGTATTTGGTGAAGATGAAGGAATGGGGGTATGAGGTGGAGGAAGAGTTGGAGGAGGCAAGACAGCGAATGAAGGGGATGTTGATGGAGCGTGGGAAGAGGATTGTGTATCAGGCGAAAGTGAGAGATTTGGAAGAGGGGGAGTCTTGCTCCCGGTTCTTCTTTAAGAAGGTGGTGTCCAGTAGGGATGTGTTAGAGTCAGTGGTGGTGGATGAGAAGGAAGTAGTTGGTTCTGAAGTGGTGGAAGAGGTGCAGAAGTTTTATGTGGATTTGTATGGAGGAGGGAATGTTGTGTCAGATGTGGAGATGGAAGAGTATTGTGATGAGGTGTTGGAGGAGTGTTTGGATCCGTTGGAGGTACAGCAGCTGAAAGAGTCGGTGGCCACGGAGGAGGTATGGGCGGCAGTGGGTGCCATGCAAACAGGCAAGACTCCAGGGAAGGACGGGCTCCCAGTGGAGTTTTTTAGGTGGGCCTGGCCTATCATTGGTGGGGAAGTGGTGGAGGTGGTCCAGGAGGTTTTTTCTTCTGGACGGTTGTCCCCATCAATGCGGGAGGGAGTCATCACCCTGATTTATAAGAAAGGAGACAAAAAATTGATAAAAAATTGGAGGCCGATTTCGCTGTTGAATGTGGACTACAAGATAGTGGCGAAATTGGTCGCAAACAGGTTAAGGAGTGTGATAGCATCTATGATTGGAGAGGGGCAGACCTGTGCGGTCCCCGGTCGAAGAAGCGCCGATAACCTGGTTTTGTTAAGGGACATGATAAGTTTTTCACAGGAAAATAAAGTGCCGATGGTCATTGAGGGTATCGATTTGGAAAAGGCATTTGATAGAGTATCACACTCCTTCCTGTTCGGGGTGATGGCAAAATTAGGGGTCCCTGATTGTCTCCTAAAAGTTATTAGAAGTTTTTACACTGGAATTTCGAGCCAAGTCTTGGTAAATGGGGTTTTGTCCAGGTCATTCCCCGTTTTGTCCGGAGTCAGGCAGGGGTGTCCACTGTCGCCTATGGCTTTTATTTGTGTGGTGGAGCCTTTGCTGAGGTATGTCCAACGGGACAAGGTGGTGAAAGGATTTGTTGTGCCAGGTGGTGGTGGAGAGCAGGTGAAGTATTTGGCTTATATGGATGATGTGGCGTTTGTGGGTGGGTCGCAGGCTGATATTGATAGGATGAATTTGCATGTGAAGGTGTTTTGTGGAATGTCTGGAATGGCTGTGAATTGGGAGAAGTCCCAGCTGGTTTCCTTTGGGAGGCCTGTACCTTTGAATGTGGAGAAAGTGCCGGTGAGTCAGGAGATCAAGGTGTTGGGTGTGGTGTTTGATGCAGAGATGAAAGGTAGAAAGACTTTGGATGAGGTGAAAGGGAAAGTGGTAAGAAAGTTGAATTTTTGGAGGTTGCGGAAGTTGTCTTTTTCAGGGAAAGTGTTGGTGGTGAAAGCTGTGATATTGCCGTTGTTGTTGTATTTCTGTTTGGTCTTGCCTCCTGGCAAAAGATGGATGCAAGAGGTGCAGAGAATGTTGTTTGTCTTCTTCTGGGGTTCAAAGATGGAGAGGGTGGCACGGGTGACGGTTCACAAGGGTGTGTCTCTGGGTGGTTGGGATTTCCCTGATGTTGCTTCCTTTTTGTCTCTGCACTATCTGGTGTCTGTCCGTAGAGTATTGGAGTCAGAGGGGAGGGTGAAGGATTTTGTAAGATACTTGGGAGGATGGTTGTGGAACAAGTTGGGATGGGTTGCTAAGGACCTGAGCAAGCCTGTTGCATTCACAACCACGCTATGCTATCAAAAGGTCAAAGAAATTCTGTACAATTTCAATATGACAGGAGCAGCCTTGGCGGATATAAATAAACAGAACATAAAAAAATGGATCACAAGAAATGATATAATATGTTATATAAAAGGAATGACAAGTGCACAAGCAGAGACAATATGGAAAAGAATGAACATTAAAGGAACAACAAACAGACAAAAAGATGTGGTGTGGATGTCCCTGGTATCAGCACTCCCTACTAGGGTTTTTTGCAAAAGGAGGGGTATGACTCCCTCAGGAAGGTGCCCAAGAGAAGGGTGCGGAGGGGAAGAAGATGTGGATCACGTTTTTTGGGAGTGTGATTTTGCAAGGGATTTTCGGAAGAAGTTGGGGTTTTTTTTAGAGGTGGTGGTGGAGGTTAGGGGCACATCTCTTTTAATGGTGATGGGTGGAGTGTCACTGGGTGCAAAGGAAAAGGATAGAAAGGGGTGGATCGTGTTTTCTGTATTCAAGGAAGTTCTGTGGGATGCAAGGAATCTAATTGTATTCAAGAAGGAGCAGTTGTCATTGGAAGCAGTATGCAATTTTTTCTTGGCGAGATTGTATGTGGTGTATTTGGCAGATAAAAAAAGTGTTGGAGAGGAGAAGGCTCAGGAATGTTGGAAACAAAAAGAATGGAGCTCATTGATATAAAAAGTGAACAGATTTAATAAAGGCCGGTATGATGATTTAATTATGAAGGATGGGCAATATCGCTGCCAACCTGATGGAGAGATCCGCGTGATGGCTGGTTTTTAAGTGATTTTAATCTGAAAGGCCAAAAAAAAAAAAAAAAAAAAAAAAAAAAAAAAATCCGAAACAATATAGTTATTTGGTTTTGGTACGAGAGATATTCTAAGGGTCCTCCTTGTGGGGGCCCTGGATAAACGAGGGGAGGATGGCAGCTGCGTCGAGTGGAGGAGGTGGAGGAGGCATGCCAAAACTTCGGAACTCAGTTCGCTTTGTAGTAAAGACGGATTGGAGGAAGCATGGACCAAAGGCGTTCATCGATAAGGTACTGGTGGAGGGGTTGAAGCTGAATAAGAGCAAGATGTTCGCAATACAAGATTTTCCAGGACAAGGGGCCTATGATATTACTATGCATAATGAGGAAGATGCGCTAAAAGTGCTGGCAGATTATAGAGAGAGCAGGGAAGAGTATGTTAATTGGTTGGAGTCGGTCACGCCATTATTTAATGAAAAGGCGAGACAGATTTATGTACATATGTACAATCCATTCGTGGAGCCAGATGTGGTCAGGCTGTTTATGCTCAGATATTTTGAGGAGGTGAGTTATGCTGAAAAAATATATAACCATATTGGTGTTTACAGAAGCAAAATGAAGTTTTTTGTGAAGTTCAAGAGACAGGAGGGTTGCTGGCATGATGTAGTTCACCCGCCCCCTGTTTTCTCTATTGCTGGAGAGAGAGGTTATGTCACGTATCCTGGGCAGCCTCTCTACTGCCGGAGGTGCTATATGTTCGGGCATGGAGCCGGAAGTTGTGTTTCTGAGGAGCGGTGCAGACATTGCAAGGAGCCAGTGCACCCTGGCTCCAGCTGTAAGAAGGTGAAAGTGTGTGACCTCTGTGGTCTGGCTGGCCACTTGGCCAAAGATTGTGAAAGGCGTGGCAAAACAAGGATTTACACGTATGCTGCTGCAGCTGGTTCATACAGCAGGGGAAGGAGGTGGTCAATGGCTCCCCATGTGGAGCCCCGGGACCCTGAGGCTGTTACTGAGCCTCCCTTTGCTGATGCAGCTGGAGAGGGCACCAGTGTGTGTCATTCGGGCCCAACCGCTGCTGGGACCCCCCCTGCCCCCCCTGTGGATGATGTAACTGATTCCCAGATGCTGCAGGCAGAGGAGGTGTCAAAGCCGCAGCGAGTTAAAAAAAGGAAACTTGCCGAGGACGTGAATGAAAATGATGATGCTGTGGGGAGTGGGGGTGAAGAGGACGCCGTGCCTCTGTCTGCAGAGTTTCCCTGTGATGTGCAGAATGTTGCCGGTCCTGCCTGCAAGAAGGCTGCCGCTGCCGTGTCTGCAGCGAGTAGGACTGGAGAAGCTGATTTATGTGCTGTGACTGAGGGTGCCCCGAGTCCCCCCGCTGTGGAGAGTCAGGCTGGGGCTGTGCAGAGAGATTTTGTGGAAGAAACCCCCCCAGAGCAGCTCCCCGAAGATGTGCCCGGCTCTCAAGCAGAGCGGGATTCCCCCGATGCCAGTGACGTCACCAGCTCAGCTGTTGCTGAGCGGGACCCGCAGCGTGAGCCTGGAGAGCATGCTGAGGCTTCCCCGACCCCTGCCACCAGTACCGAAGCCTCCCCCGTGCTTCTCATCAGCCAGGCAGAGGTGCCTGATGTCTGCACAGACCCCCAGCGGCCTGCCATGGACGCTAGTAGCCGCAGGTCCGCTGGGAGCAGTAGTGCCACAGTCCCTGGAGCCGGCTCGGCCGGCGAGAATGAGAGGAATACAGGTGGGGAAACAGCTGTACAGTCAGCTGATCCCCTGCACAATCCTGACTCCACCCCTTCTTCTGCTCTCTCGCAGAAGACTCTGCCAGCACATTCCAACCCTGTGAAAAGCGCAGGGAAAAAGATAAAGGCTGACACTGCTGTGGGGAGATCCCAGCAGGGGACTCCCTTTTTTCCCTCCAAAAAAAACGGCTCCCCAAATTCAAATAAAGGAGGGAAATCAGCCAGCATGATGTCAGAGGAGGTGGGAGGAGGTTATGCAAATGAGGAGGAGGAGAGTGAGATGGACATAACTGACCCTGGGAAGGTGGAAGGGGAGAAAGAGGTGGTGATAGAAGAGAGTGACAGCGATCATCCACCACCTTATCAGGAAAGAAAAGATGCTGTGACCGAATCAGAGAGTGATGACACCCATGTGTCAAAAATGCGTATTGTCAGTGACATTTCTGAGGGAGAGTTAAAAGTTGACATGATGCAGTCTCCTGTACCCACTAGCTGGGAAAACACCAAACCAGCTAGGAGGATTAACCCAGAGGCGCCTGGGCCGAGTACTGCTGGAGATTCTGGTCCAGAGGACTGGAATATGGCGGAGTCAAAGAAACAAAAAAGAAAGAAAAATAGAAAAGGAAAGCAGGAGCCCGCTACAGTGGGCTTAAGGAAGAGTCCCAGGGCATCCAAGAAGTGATGATGGCTGAGTGTAGGGTGCATAACACGTGGTGTCTTTTGGTGATGGTCCTGTCCCTGCTGTCTGTAAATGTGAGGGGGATCGGCTCCTCATACCGCCGGGCTGCAGTCCTGCAGGACCTTGCAAATTTTAGGGCGGATATTTTTTGTCTGCAGGAGTGTATTTTGAAGACGGTACCAGGCTCTGGGGAATGGGCAGGGGCAATACCATCTGGTCCCCTGCCTGCCAGAGTAGGAATGAGGGCATTGGCGTGCTGTTTAATAACTCAGGCATAAAGGTTTTGTCACATGCTGTCATCATTCCGGGAAGGATGATGGTTGTGAATTTTGATTTTTTTGGTTCCCAGTACCGTCTTTTTAACTGTTACGCTCCTGCAGACAAAAATGAGAGGGCGGAGTTTTTGGAGGTGCTCAAGTTCAATCTGCCAGGCCGCATTAAGACCATTGTGGCCGGCGATCTGAACTGTATAAGATCGGTTGGGGATCGAGTGGGGTCAGGAGAGACCAAGCTGGACTCCACCAGTAGGATCCTCAACCAGATTGTGACAGATTTTGGACTGCAGGATGCAGCTTTGGCGGCAGGCAGCAGGGACAGGGAATATACTTACTTTTCGGATACGGGCACGGTTAAGTCACGCATAGATTACTTTTTACTTTCTAGGTATGTGTTGGTTTCTGCTGTCTCTTATCACCAGGTCACTTTTTCTGATCACAGAGCCATTCTTTGTTCCCTGGAAACGTCGGAGAGAGTGGTGTTTGGGAAGGGAGTCTGGAAGTTGAATGTGGAGTTGTTGGAGGATGTGGATGTACTTGAAAGATTTAGGGTGGAGTATGCAGGATGGGTGTGTAGGAAGAGAGGGTTTGTGGATTTGTTGGAATGGTGGGATTGGGTGAAGAGGAGGATTTCTGGCTTTTTTAGGAATCAGGCGTATGAGAAGAGGTGTTTGCAGAGAGAGGAGGAAGAAAGGTGGAAAGTGAGATTGCAGTATCTGGTGAAGATGAAGGAATGGGGGTATGAGGTGGAGGAAGAGTTGGAGGAGGCAAGACAGCGAATGAAGGGAATGTTGATGGAGCGTGGGAAGAGGATTGTGTATCAGGCGAAAGTGAGAGATTTGGAAGAGGGGGAGTCTTGCTCCCGTTTCTTCTTTAAGAAGGTGGTGTCCAGTAGGGAAGTGTTAGAGTCAGTGGTGGTGGATGAGAAAGAAGTGGTTGGTTCTGAGGTGGTGGAAGAGGTGCAGAAGTTTTATGTGGATTTGTATGGAGGAGGGAATGTTGGGTCGGATGTGGAGATGGAAGAGTATTGTGATGAGGTGTTGGAGGAGTGTTTGGATCCGTTGGAGGTGCAGCAGTTGAAAGAGTCGGTGGCCACGGAGGAGGTATGGGCGGCAGTGGGTGCCATGCAAACAGGCAAGACTCCAGGGAAGGATGGGCTCTCAGTGGAGTTTTTTAGGTGGGCCTGGCCTATCATTGGTGGGGAAGTGGTGGATGTGGTCCAGGAGTTTTTTTCTTCTGGACGGTTGTC